>NW_027426165.1:0-1269 GCF_003597395.2 Chelonoidis abingdonii
TTGACTCATATCCAGCTTCTCGTCCACTGTACCTCCTAGGTCCTTTCTGCAGAACTGCTGCCAAGCCACTCAATTCCTAGTCTGTAGCAGTGCATGGGATTCTTCCATCCATGACAGTACTCCAGTCATGTGATTTATCCCTCCAGGTCTCTGTTAGTTCAATCACATCCTAATTCCTTGACTGTGTTAGGACTTCCAGTTCTCTCTGCTTGTTTCCCAGGCTTCTTGTATTTCTGTATAGGCACTTAAGATAGCAGGATGATCAGCGAGTTTTCTCCCTTCCTGCGCTCTCCTGCTCATGCTTCCTCCTGGCATCCCAGTTCCCCACTTAACTCAGGGCTTTGGTCTCCTTCCCCCGGTAAACCTAGTTTAAAGCCCTCCTCACTAGGTTAGCCAGCCTGCTTGCAAAGATGCTCTTCCCTCTCTTCATTAAGTAGAGCCCGTCTCTGCCCAGCAATCCTCCTTCTTGGAACACCATCCCACGGTCAAAGAATCAAAAGCCTTCTCTCCAACACCACCTGCGTAGCCATTCTTTGACTTCCACGATTCAACGGTCCCTACTCAGGCCTTTTCCTTCCACAGGGAGGATGGACCAGAAAACCACTTGCGCTTCAAATTCCTTTATCCTTCTTCTCAGAGCCACACAGTCTGCAGTGGTCCACTTAAAGTCATTCTTGGCAGTATCATTAGTGCCCACGTGGAGAAGCAGGAAGGGGTCGCGATCCGAGGGCTTGATGAGTCTCAGTAGTCCCTCTGTCACATCATGAAACCTAGTTCCTGGCAAGCAGCACACTTCTCAGTTTTCCTGGCCAGGATGACAGATAGATGACTCAGTCCCCCTGAGGAGAAAGTCCCTGACCACCACCACCCGCCTCCTTCTCTTGGGAGTGGAGGTCGTGAAACCCCCATCCTTAGGACAGTGCATCTCATGCCTTCCAATTGGTGGAGTCTCCTCCTGCTCCCTTCCCTCAGATGCATCATCTAGTCCACTCTCCACATTAGTACCTGTGGAGAGAACATGAAAACGATTGCTCACCTGTATCTGTATTGCTGGTACATGGACGCTCCGCTTTCTTCTTCTGGAGGTCACATGCTGCCACTTTTCTTCACCGTCCTTCTGTCCTCGCTGTACAGCCTGCTCTGATTCTTCATAATGTTGTGTCCGTAGAAACATATCCTGATGTTACAGTATCGTTTTCTATTTGCACTTAGAACCAGCCACTGGGGTAAAACACTGTTCTAGCTCATAGAACACCAGAGGAAACAAAA
>NW_027426166.1:0-1139 GCF_003597395.2 Chelonoidis abingdonii
CTGCCAATCCGCCCTGGAGGAAAATTCCTTCCCAACCCCAAATATGGCGATCAGCTAAACCCTGAGCATGTGGGCAAGACTCACCAGCCAGCACTCCAGTAAAGAATTCTCTGCAGTAACTCAGATCCCATCCCATCCAACATCCCCTCACAGACCATTGAGCAGACTTATCTGCTGATAATTTATCACCTGGAACACACTATATTTTTAATGCATTAGGGCTAGCTTGAGCAAGCCTTACATTGATGAGCAGATACCTGGCTGAATAGTTCCATTGAGGTATGTGCTCAACAAGGTGAGTAAAGATTGTACAGTCTAGCCCTTAGGAAGTGGTGTGTGAGTGAAAATGTAAATCCAGGTTTGGAACCCAAGCTTGCAACATCAAATATATTTGTTGATACCAATCAAAGAACTGAACGTACACCTCTACCCCGATATAATGCAACCCGATATAACACAAATTCGGATATAACGCGGTAAAGCGGTGCTCGGGGGCGGGGGGCAGGGCTGTGCACTGTGGCGGATCAAAGCAAGTTCAATATAACGCGGTTTCACCTATAACGTGATAAGATTATTTGGCTCCTGAGGACAGCGTTTTATCGAAGTAGAGGTGTATTTGCAGACAGGGCAGGATGAGATCTGTTGTATTAATACAGATGGAATAAATGGGTTGAAGGTGCTAACCTAACGCAGTCACTGTCCAACATTAAACAGTTAAACAAGATCTGGGGTTGGTATACAGAGACCTCAGCCTGCTTACCATTGCAAACACACTGTTAAAAATCCTTTAAACCTTTTATTAAAGATTCAGAAAAGAAAAGAAAACAAAACTGGGTTAATGCATTTGAAATGTGAAGTATTAAGTAAAACTTTTGTTTCAATAACATCCCTCATTCCCTTCCCCTGTAGCTGGAAAGAGTTTTAGAAGGAAAAACCCTCTTGTTTGACAGTCTCTTACAGGGCTGGCGGTTTCATTTAGGTGACTTAGGCAGTCACCTAGAGCGCCAGCATTATGGGGGGGAGGCATTTTGCCAGGGGGGCGGCAGGCAGCTCCAGTGGAGCTGCCGTAGTCGTACCTGCGGAGGGTCTACTGGTCCCGCGGCTCCGGTGGACCTGCCACAGGCATTTCTGCGGACGGT
>NW_027426167.1:0-1396 GCF_003597395.2 Chelonoidis abingdonii
TGACACACATTAAATGGATTAAAACTGGTTAACTGAAAGGTCTCAGAATACGGAATTGTAATTGTAAACAGGGAATCATCACTGATTGGGTGTTTCTCCCACAAGGATCAGTTCTTGGTCCTACACTGTCATTTTTATCAAGGATCTGGGAGAAAACATAAAATCATTAATGATAAAATTGTCAGATGACACAAAGATTGGGAGTGTGGCAAAAATATGAAGAGGACAGGTCACGTATACAAAGTGTTCTGGATCACGTGGTAAACTATCCACAAGCAAGCAATATGCATTTCAGTTCCAAATATAAGCTAATAGATCTAGGAGCAAATGTATAGTCCATGCTTATTAAAATGGGTGCTTCAATCTAGCACACACAGGGGTAACAACAGGATCCAATGGCTAGAAGCTAAAGCTCGGCAAATTCAGATTGGAAATCAGGCAAACGTTTTTAATAGTGCATATGATTAACCATTGGAACAATTTACCAAGGTCTGTGGTGAAGTCTCCATCGCTGGCAGTTTTAAAATGAAGGTTGGCTGTTTTTCTAAACGTTCTGCTCTAGGAATTATTTTGAGGGAGTTGTCTGGCCTGTGTTATACTGGAGGTTTGACAAGATGATCACAATGGTCTTTTCTGCCCTTGGAATCCATGACTCTATTCAGGCCTGGCAGACCTGACATGCTGTTCCAGCCAATGGGCCACAGGACCCTGCAACAGAATTCAAACAATTCAGCAACAAATGGGAATTTGAGCTTATGACATCTTCTCGTGGATTTGCACAAAACAACAAGAAGGCAGGATCAGCAGCAAAGACAGCAAAAAGACTGATGGCAAAGGTAAAACTGGACAGGAAAGGATCCCTATTTGGCAATGCTGAACCACTGCAATACACCCTCCAGTGAACTAGATAGTAGCCCAGCACAGAGACTAATGAGCTGGAGAACTGTGACTCTGCTTACCATGAGATATAGAGTGAGTCACAGCAGAGGACCAACAGACAGGACACAGAATCAGTTAAGAAGATGCCAAGTTAAGAAGGGAACAGAGCAATCAAGGACCTGCAGACACTATGGACACATGAGCAGATCTAGGTCCAACCCCTCAACAGCCACACAAAGCAATGGCAAATGCAAGAGTCCAAGCTGAAGTTGGTCTCAAGTCAAGTGATGCAACTACAGACTCAGGACAATGATGGAGACAACTGTGGTGTATCAGCAGACAGCTGGTACATCTGGACAGACAATGCTAAGGTCAGAACGAGGGGAAAATAAGAACATGAGAATGACCATACTGGGTCAAAACAATGGTCCATCTAGTCCAGTATCATGTCTTCTGACAGTGGCCTGGAGCATAGGGTTGTGTCCTTGACCATCTTGTCCAATAGCCATTGATGGGC
>NW_027426168.1:0-1684 GCF_003597395.2 Chelonoidis abingdonii
TTCCAGCCCCTGCACCATCCTCCCTCGCCCCCATTCCACCCCTTTCCCAAAGCCCCTGCCCCTTTCCAGCTTCCACCCTTCCCCTGACAGGCCCCCCTGGGACTCCCATGCCTTTGCAACCCCTACACCCATTCCCCATCCCCTGACCACCCCCTTCAGAGACCCCACCACCCTAACTTCCCCTCCCAGGACACTCCTTGCTCCCTCCCCTTCCTGCCCTGACCGCTATCCACCCCCCCACCCCCTGACAGGCCCCCCTGGGACTCCCATGCCTTTGCAACCCCTACACCCATTCCCCATCCCCTGACTGCTGCCCCTGAACCTTCACCCCATCCAACTGCTCCCTGCTCCCTGTCCCCTGACTGCATCCCGGGTTGCCCCACTCCCTGCCCCCTTACCATCTTGGAGCCGCCACACTGTCATGCCGCCACACTGCCCGGCAGAAGCAGTGGGCCAGAGCACTGGCAGCATGGTGCGCTGAGGCTGTGGGGGAGAGGGGAGAGCAGGGGAGGGGTCGGGGGTAGCCTCCCCAGCCAGGAGCTCAGGGGCTGGGCAGGACGGTCCTGCAGGCCAGATGTTTGCCCACCTCTGCTCTAGAGTTAAACACATGAGCTGCTACAGATTGAACGAAAGAGCCACATCTCTGCAACTGCTGACTGAGACAGACTCATAACCTCTGCAGATCAGCACAGAGGGTGACCTGCACCCACCAAGTGAGCAGCCAGCTCTCCACAGACCAGCAGTAAGAGCTGCATGGATCACGGTTGGGGATCCCCTATTCGAGGCCGGCTCAGTGACTCACCTTTTCAGTCCATGAGGACTGGCAGTCATTATAAAGCCGTGTGCTTCAGGGCATGAACCAGCTTCTAACAGGTCAGGAAGGGACTTCCTTTATGCTATGACATAACCACCTTCCTCTGAAACAGCTGGTAATAGCCAGTGTTGGGGCAGGAGCCTGCTCTAGTCTCTTCTATGGCAGCTCCTGTGTCTGAGGCAGTATTTTAGTGGTGTGGTATCTGGCGTTTGCCAGGAAGGGTGCCATGCCTTTGATATGGGGATATTCTAGGGTCTCCCTTAGGGCACATGGCAACTGGGGAAAAGCCTTCCCCCTGAAATTTCTCCTTTTTTCCAGACAGCTCGACAGTTGCTTTTCCTGGGGGATTTTAGATGGCCTGCTCCATTGGCAAACAGAATGAGGAAATCGGAAGGATTAAGGTCATACAAAATATATTTAAGGGCAGTTTGAAGCTGAGGAGCTGTGGGATGTTTAGGAGGGTCTTGATTTGACAGGAGATGAGGCTTTTCTATTTTAGGGGGGGAATCATGTAGTTCAGTAGATAATCATTGCTACTGATATTACAGCAGCCCTTAGAGGTCACATGTATGATCAGGGCCACACTGTGCCGAGTGCTGCACATACACCTGGTAAGAGACAATCCCTGTCCGAAGAGCTTGTAGCCTCCATACACAAGACAGAGCAAGTGTGGGAGGGAACGGACAGGTGCTATGACTTCCCAAGTACACGTGATAGAGGAAAGAATAGAATCCTGGGCTCTTGATTCCTATGATCAATGGCTCCATGTCTAGTTGGCAGTCGATTTCAAGCTGGGTGCCCCAAGGGTCGGTCCTGGGGCCGGTTTTGTTCAATATCTTCATTAATGATCTGGAGGATGGCGTGGACTGC
>NW_027426169.1:0-915 GCF_003597395.2 Chelonoidis abingdonii
AGAGACATAGAGAGAGACAGAGAGACATAGAGAGAGACATAGAGAGATAGAGAGACATAGAGAGAGACAGAGAGAGAGACAGAGAGACACAGAGAGAAATAGAGACATAGAGGGAGACAGAGAGACATAGAGAAACATAGAGACATTGAGAGAGACATAGTGAGACACAGAGAGACATAGTGAGACACAGAGAGACATAGAATGACATAGAGAGACATAGAGAGAGACAGAGAGACATAGAGAGACACATAGAGACCTAGAGAGAGACATAGAGGGAGACAGAGAGAGAGAGAGAAACAGAGAGAGAGGGAGACATAAAGACAGAGAGAGAGACATAGAGAGACATATACAGAGAAAGATAGAGACAGAGAGAGACATACTGAGAGAGACTGAGAGAGACATAGAGAGACATAGAGATAGAGAGAGACATAGAAATAGAGAGACACAGAGAGAGAGAGAGAGACATAGACAGAGTGAGACATAGATATAGAGAGAGAGAGAGAGAGAGAGACATAGAGACATAGACAGAGAGAGAGATAGAAACATAGAGAGAGAGATAGAGACAGAAAGAGACATAGAGAGAGATAGAGACATGGAGAGAGATAGAGACAGAGAGAGAGACACACAGAGAGAGAAACAGAGAAAGAGAGAGAGAGAGAGACAGACAGACAGAGAGAGAGAGAGATACAGAGACAGAGACATAGAGAGAGACAAACATAGAAACATAAAGAGAGAGAAAGAGAGACACGGAGAGAGACGGAGAGACATAGAGACAGAGAGACATATAGAGAGACAGAGAGAGGGACAGAGAAACAGAGAGAGACAGAGAGACTGAGAGACATGTAGAGAGACAGAGACAGACATAGAGACATAGAGAGAAACATAGAGAGAGACAGAGAGACATAGAGAGATAGA
>NW_027426170.1:0-2303 GCF_003597395.2 Chelonoidis abingdonii
AGGGGATGATGCCACTCTGATCTCTAGACCGGAGCGACTCTCAGCCAGCGTAAAACAGGAGGTTTATTGAGCATTGAACACAGCCCAGGAAACTCTCAGGGCCTCAGGCCTGGCCTTCCTCAGCCCATCACATCCCAGTCTCCCTGCATCCAGGTGGGCTCTGCCTGGTCCCCCTCTCCAGCCCAGAGCCCCCCTGCTTTCCAGCTGGGCATCTGATATCCCCAGCCCCAAGCCCCGCCTCTTTTCATTGTCTTCTCTCCAGGTAAACAAGGTTGTAAACAGGGTGGCCTGGGCCTCCTCTCCTCTCAGCCCTCCTCTGGCTGGAACCAGCTGGTCAGGTCATTGGGATCCTCTCTTTGCAGCCCATTGTCCTCCCGCTGGACAGAATCAGCTGTGACTCCTGAGCTGCATCTCTGGGTCAACAGTCGCTGGGGTCTCCATCCTCCAGGTCATCGGCTGGGGTCCCAAGTTCCCTCTCTGATCCTCTGTAACAACAAACTCCCTCTTCCCTCACCTCTTAAACCAGTAACACCTGAGGACACTGAGTCTCACTCCCTCCGCATGCAAACCATTGGAACACACGGAAAAACCCAAGAAACCCCCCACTTTGTCAAAACTCCCATCCCCCCAGAGCCAAGCCACGCTTCACCCCCTGGCCCAGACACCAGCACCCCCTTCCTGCAGAGCCCAGAAGCAGGGCACCCCCAGCCCAGAGACCAACACCCCTCCCCCCAGAGCCCAGTTGCGGGGTAGCCCCTGGCACAGACATCAGCACCGCCAGAGCCTTTACTCCCTCCAGCTTCTTTACTGTCCCACTGGGGGACATGGTGTGATGCGCCCTGCCCTTTCTCATCCTTTGCCAGAGCTGGCTGGGTCTGCAAGGCCCTCCCCGTCCCTGGGAGAATGAGGATCAAAGTGCTCCACTCTGCAGAGTCCAGTGGCCCCTAGTGGCAGTCAGAAATTCTGCAGGGCAACAGGGAATTATGCAAAATTCTGCATTGCGTGGTGGTGCAGAATTCCCCCAAGGAGTAAGAGGCTGTGCGTGAGCAGGAGCAGCAGGTGTGGAGGTGACATGGGAGTTGGCTGTGGGAGAAATGCAAGCTGGGTACACAGTTATTGGGAGACTATGGATGCTTAGTGAGAGAGTGGGGGGCTTCTGTCAAAGAGCTCCATTTTCCCTCTTAACCACAGAGGATACGTGAATTAGAGATTTTTACCCAATAGCAGTATTGCCAACCTCAAGAGGGTGGAGGGAGAAAACTTGTTCATCTTAGCCTCTAAGGATAGAACAAGAAGCAATGGGCTTAAACTGCAGCAAGGGAGGTTTAGGTTGGACATTAGGAAAAAGTTCCTAACTGTCAGGGTGGTTAAACACTGGAATAAACTGCCTAGGGAGGTCGTGGAATCTCCACCTCTGGAGATAATTAAGAGTAGGTTAGACAAATGTCTATCAGGGATGGTCTAGACAGTATTTGGTCCTCCCATGAGGGCAGGGGCCTGGACCCGATGTCCTCTCGAGGTCCCTTCCAGCCCTACAATCTATGAATCTAAAAGAGATCAAGAATCATAGAAGATCAGGGTTGGAGGAGACCTCAGGAGGTCATCTAGTCCAACCCCCTGCTCAAAGCAGGACCGACTCACATCCTCTAAAATCGTGCAATTGGCCCCACAATCAGTAAGATTTTTTTAAAAAAAATCATCATACTCTGTTTTTCAGTGTGTCTTTTGCCTTCCGAACTCATTCATGTGTGTGTGTGTGAGAGAGAGAGAGAGAGTGAGAGAGAGAGAGAGAGAGAGAGAAATCATGTCTGGTTGACAAGTCAACCTTTACTGAACACGTGCCTCTCCGTGGCCGCTTGAATGGAGGCTGCAAGTAGGCAGACATACTTCAAGAGAATTTGAAAGGAGAAGATGTAGAAGATGTTGTGTTTGGGCTAGTCCTCAGTAGCAAGAGATTCATTTCAATATAATAGTCGTGCTTCTGGTAATGGTATCTCCTTATGAGGATGGATAGCCCCTCAAAAGTATCCATTCCAAAATGGAGAGCTGCCACAGACCAGTGGTTCCCCAACTTTAACAACCTTGAACCCCTTTCACTAAAATGTCAAGTCTCACAAACCCCCTCCTAAAAAAGAACATTTCCAGGGATTTTCTCCTTTACCTGAGTATAAATTAGAAAAGCAGTGATCTTGGAAATAGAAAATTAGTTTTTAGGACATGCTGATTACACACTATGTATTGTTAATTATTATTTACCATTACAGTATTTTTATTACATTATGAAAATGGCAACACTCTTCCAA
>NW_027426171.1:0-1314 GCF_003597395.2 Chelonoidis abingdonii
GAATCCGGAACTCCGTTTGTTTTGGTGGAGTTCTGGAATCGATGTAAGCGCGCTCTGGGTTCGATATATCCCCGTCTAGACGAGACGCGATATATCGAACCCAGAGCTTTCGATTTTAACGCGCCGAAATGGCGCGTCGTATAGACGTGGCCTTAGCTGTGCAAGGAGCTGGGTGGTTACCATAAAGAGAGGAAGCCCAGAGTAGAAGGGGACTGCAAGGAGAGAGAGACAGAATTCTGCAATCCCACTTGAAGCACTAGAGAATGGAGAGACTGGCAGGCTGAAAGAAAAGGCCCGGGGAGAGTCTGTAGAGAAAAAATCAACATTTTTTAGGATTACCTCCGCAAATGAAGGCTAAATTAAGCAGCACAAAAAGACACTTTATTTAGGCCTATACTTCCAAGTTAGTTATTCTCATACTGGAAGATATCTGGAAATGAAAAACACACACAAATACAAGTCTGGCTTTAGAAAATGAAAAGAAAAAGATTTTGTTGTTGCAAACTGCCTCCAGAGATCCTCAAAACTATTACATTGTAAACTTCCTGATCAACCCCTTCAGTCTGAAGTAGAAAGTCAAGAACTGCATCTCAGTTCAGCAAGCGTGAATCTGTTGTTGAGTCACAAGTAAGTCAGGAAAACTATTAGTGCAGTACCACTGAAATTTTACCTGTAGTGGTAGCCAATGATATTTCCAGAGAAACTTTGCTTGAAACCAGCACAGCTGAAGACCCTGAAGATAAGCCGCAAACCAACTAAGCCAAAGATCCCACAGATGATCTTAAAACAGAAACCCAAAGACCCGTAGGTGATCAAGTCAAAGAAATCTTCCTGATGAAACACGTTTGACGTTCCCATCTGATAAAAGTCATTTTCAAGATTCAGTTATTTCAACTGAGCAACTGTGTATGCTGATATGTACTGGTCCTTGACAGCCCACTAACACTGATATGCCAAATGAACAGTTTAATTTCTTTCCCTACAACCCACCATTTTCCTTTTCATTTTACAGAATGAAGAATGCACTGCATGAAGATTTGCATATCAAGTGGCTAGCATACTCATATCTTTCAGATTCTGCATACTGTCACAGTGTTGCGTATTTGAGGATACAGAAACTCAAAGATCAACTTGGATAACAGGTTCTAGGTACTGGAAGATGTCTGTTCATGGAGGAGCAGGCAGCATACTCAGGACCAGCGCTAGGGTTTCTGGCGCCTTAGGCGCCGGGACATTTCGTCGCCCCGCGTGCAGGTCTCGCAGCTCCCTGACCCCAGGGGCAGGGGGCACCCTGGGCTGCCGGGCTGTGGTGGC
>NW_027426172.1:0-1693 GCF_003597395.2 Chelonoidis abingdonii
TGATTGTTCCTTCCTAAGTGGAGTACTTTACATTAGTCCTTATTGAATTTCATCCTATTTACTTCAGACCATTTCTCCAGTTTGTCCAGACCATTTTGAATTTTAATCCTATCCTCCAAAGCACTTGCAACCCCTCCCAGCTTGGTATTGTCCACAAACTTTATAAGTGTACTCTCTATGCCATTATCTAAGGGCTAGTCTACACTGGTAATGTTAAATATGGATTGTGTAGTTGTGGCACAGCACTTCTCTCCCAGTGCTCTAAAAAACCCACCTCTACAAGGGGCATAGCTCCCAGCGCGGTCTACATTGGCACTTTACAGCGCTGTAACTTGCTGCGCTCAGGGGTATGTTTTTTCACATCCCTGAGTGAGAAAGTTGCAGCACTATGAAGTGCCACTGTAGACAAACCCTTAAATCATTGATGAAGATATTGAACAAAACCAGAGTCAGAACTGACCCCATCCAATATGCCCTTCCAACATCAAGTTTCACATTTCTGATTTAAAAAATGACACCTGTGCCGCTCATTGAAAGATGCTGCCATAAAAAAAACACCTCTGTATCTCTAGCACTTCCATCTAACTACAATCATTTAAATTAAGAGAAACAAATTTATAAGAAAAAAAAATGTAGCAATTTTTATCTACTCACAGAACTCAGCGGTGAACCTTAATCGGTTTTTTAAAATGTTTTGAATTGCAAGTGATTTATGTGTACCTAAATTGAATTAGGTTATGGATATTGTTATTTTAGATCTGTTTTTAATGAAGAGTTTGCTGATTTGCTCTGAATTATAAATACTTTTAAAGATGATTATATTGTAACATATCAAATCAGAGCATTACATTTGTTTCATCTGCAAAGGATTTGTTTTCCATCATTTTAATACATTATGGATGTCTTACTGCTTGACTACATTCAGCCCATGCTTACACTTTCCACTGCAGACAAATCTGACAGATTCTGGGACCAGAGAGAGGTCTTTTTGCTCCCACAATATTTTACTTCTCAACCTGCCAAAGATCAAATGTGACACGTATTGAGTCCAAATTCTGCAGTTCTTATTCAGGCAAAAGTCCCAGTAGGTATAAAGCTGACTGGATCTCTCCCATGCGCAGGAGAAAGGGGAAGGAAGACAGACTTTACCTAGTTTCCAGTGAGAAGGGTTTTTCTTCCCTGCACCACATGATAGGCTCACAGTTAATATCCTCAATCTTCAGAGATCTCATTTCCCATGTGTATAAATTCCTATATCAAAAGTGAGAGAACCTCAAATCTGGTTGGGGCACAGAACTCAAACTGGGGCTAGAATGAATAGAAAGGATTGGGGAAGTGGGATTGTTGATGAGTGAACCACACAAAGTCTGGAGGTTCAGTTCAGATAACCCCCCAGATGTCTGTATGTTTACCCAAGGATGATTCAAACTATCCTAATCTCTAATGTCCATCAAGTTCTGTTGGAAATTTCATCAGAACTGGGTTCTCTTACTGGATTTTTAGTCACTCCTGCTGCCAGCTGGGCAGGAGATACCACCAGAAGAACTTTTGGCATTAACGACAGTCACATATGTAACACTGTATACTGAAACAGTACTTTACAAAACAGACTGTTGCCTGCCTCCTGGAGTTCACAATCTGAGTCAAGTATCAGAGGGGTAGCCGTGTTAGTCTGGATCTGTAAAAGCAGCAG
>NW_027426173.1:0-1277 GCF_003597395.2 Chelonoidis abingdonii
CCCGGACCCCGGACCCGGCCTGGCCAGTGGCTCTGGCCCGGCCCCAACGTTGGGCCGGCCCTAACTCTGAGCGGCGCGGCTCCGGGCCAGTCCCCGGTCACCGACTCTGGCCTGGCCCCTGACTCTGGCCTGGCCAGTGGCTCTGGGCCAGCCCCCGACTCTGGGCCCCAGCTCTGGGCTGGCCACTGGTCCTGACTGTGGGCTGGCCCCCAATTTCAGGTTGGCCAGCGGCTCTGGCCCAGGGTCCGCGGCTCCCAGCCCCGACTCTGGGTGGCGTGGCCCCCATCTCCAGGCAGCACGGTAAGGAGGGCAGGGACGGAGGGTTGGATAGAGGGTGGCGGATGGATTAAGGTCGGGACTTGAGGTGGTCAGAGGGCAGGGAACAGGGGAATTGAATGGGGGCAAAGGTCCTCAGGGGCGCAGTCAGGAAGGACCAGGGGTTGGATGGGGCAGTGGGAGGCAGTCAGGGGCAGAGGTTCCAGGGGCAGTCGGGACAGAGAAGGGGTGGTCGGATGGGGCAGGGGTCCCGGGGTGCCATCAGGAATGAGAGGAGGGGTTAGATGGGGCGGCAGGCGGCAGTTAGGAGACAGGGAAGGGGGGTCGGATGGGGCAAGGGTCCTGGGGAGTGGGGGGGCACGACCCCCTCGTGGGGTGAGGAGGAGGGAACCGGTTGTTAATATTTTGGCAGCTCATCACTGGATGGACCCCACGATGTCGCACAGCAGCAGCATAGCAACGCTTACTAGAATCTGGTCATTTTCACTAGCAATGACGCTGCCCCTCTTGCCAACAATAACATGGGAGACTGGAGACAAGAATGAGAAGTAGAGTAGGAATAGACGCAGGGAGAAATGTCAACACATAAGAGTTCAGGAGTAGGCTTGGCCTCTTCCCTTCAGCCCCCAGGGAAAGCTGCGACTTACTTCATTCTCTAGCAGCCAAACTGACACAACCAAAGGCATTCTCTTCAACCATAGGGGGTGAGAAAGTGTGACATGTGGCCTCCTGGGAGGGCGCGGCAGACAGAGGGGGGAGAAATAGGTGATCCTGGAAGGTCCTCAAAAGAGAGAGACGAGATTGTAAGAAAAGGAAAGGGTAGAAACAAGCACACAATATCAATATCCAAAGGAAGGGGAAGAGAAAGGCACAGACACGACATCGGTAGCTGAAATCCTCAGATGCAGGTTTTATTTTACCTGCTGGAGTGTGTATCATTCAGCAACACACTCATTTGATAATACATTTGTGATCCCCCCCCCCCCCCCCCCCCATATAAA
>NW_027426174.1:0-2189 GCF_003597395.2 Chelonoidis abingdonii
ACCCCTCCCTGCCACGCTGGGCACAGAGCCAATCTGGCAGGCTCTGCAGGAAGAAGTGACTCACCCACTTGGCATCTCCCAGTGCAGTCAGCCCCAATCTATTTAAAACGGAAAGCTGCAGTTTGCTGTCCGAGCTGCCATCCTGCCGCTGGCCCCATGCCAGGCCCAGCTCCTGGCCCCACACGGCTGCTGCTGCTGGTTATTATAGCAAGGCAGAGATTTTGCTAGCCACAGGCAGGAAAGGACAGGATTCAGGCCAGGCATGGTCGTGGCCATGCGCATGAAGCCAGCATGGAGCACTTGAGTTTGCCAGCTGGTGACAAACTCCCGCTTGCCTCTAATACTAGGAGAACCCTGGCCAGGTGAGCATCAAGGGACAGTACTGCAGTGCCAGGGTACCGGTGGGGGCACGTCGCAGTAAGCTGCCCCAGCCAGGTCAGGGCCTGGCCAGTGGTTTGACAGGGCAGGAGTCCATCAGCCAGAGGGTGGCCTGATTTTCACTCAGAGAGGTTAACCAGGCCAATCAGCATGGCAGGTGGCTGTAGCTCAGGATGCTGAGCTGGGACACAGCAGCTAATTTCTGGCTCTGTCATTGACTCCCTGTGCTCCAGTTCTCCCTGCAGCATGGAGATGGTAATGCTCCCCCTCTGCCTTGCCTGTTGAGGTGAGTCTCTCTGCGGCATGGCCTGGGTCTCGCCCACTGTGCAAAGTGGCTGTGGAACATCAGAGCACCAAGGCTGCACACAGACTGCACCCGGCTGGCTAACAGGAACACAGGGGCCAGCTCCATGCTGTGTTTGTCCAGCCTGGGGGATGCTGCAATGCGGATAAGGAATACTGATGCCACCTGGGACACCATGTCCGGGTGAGTTTCTGGGCATCGCATGACACAGCATTGCCAACCACAGTGTTCAAGCTCCAGGTGTCAGACCACCACCACCAGGAAACTGTCTTCAAAACCATGACATTAAAATCAAGAGTCTCCATTTTGCTGTGTGTGACGAGGCAGTTCTGGCGGGACCCAGCTGAGAGTGCCAATTCAGGACAAATTGCTTAAACAGGGCAGTTACAGCCCAAGGCTGGGGGTTTTCCACCTCTAAGGCAAACCAAACCAGCCAAAGAGGACTTTGGTCTCACCCCACTGGCTAACCCCACCCCCTTGTTCATGGGACTGCGCATGGAGTGAGATCAGCCCCAGCCTGGGGAAATCTCCGCTGCTCCTGTTCACTCATCCTGCTGAGGGAGCGGCTGATGCCGGGCAGGGATTGCAGCTGGGTACCCAGGGGCTATTGTAGAGCAGACCCTAGGCCACCAAGCAACCACGGTGTGACATTCGCTTAATCGGGACCTATTCGACAGGTTGACGTTCTTCGTTGGGCAGCCACATCTTAGAACGCTCATATCGACCCTATAGAAGACCACGTTTGGGTTTGCTGGTTATGATTATGGGTCTATATGTATGTTCCTTGTGTAGTTGAGTTATGAGTATTGGCTCTATCTATCGTATTTCAATTGTGGGCTGTTGATTCGGAGACATCCCAGACAAGTTTGTGTTCTCTGCTTCGCGTTGTAGCCCATTACGGCCCCTCAGCACACAATTGACCATTGAGGCGAAGATATGCTTGTCACTCAGCAAGTATGCAGGGACTGCCATGCCGACTCAGTCCTTTTTCTGTCGACTTTCCCGTAAGGACAGGGGGGGGGGGTTCTCTTCACCTGGAAAGCTTACAAGGCTCGTGCCTCATCTCATCTGGTCTTCAATCCTGCTTCTTAGCTCTGGAGGGACGTTTGCTTACAACTTGAACTCTGCACAAGGACTGTTGGACCCAGCCCACGCAGGGGTGTTCTTCAGAGACCTTGTTTGACCTGCAGTTTCTGCCATACCACTAAAGGCCTGACTAGGAACTTTGCCATCACTGGATGTAATTGTTCATTTAACCAATTTCGCGTTCATTCTGTCTTTTTCCTTTTATAATAACTTTAGATTTTAGGTTCTAACGATTCGGAACGCATGATTTGGGTAGATCTGATTGCGTTATTGACCTGGGGTCTGGGGCTTGTTCCTTGGATCGAGCGAGAACCGTTTTCTTTTTTGGCAGGTGTTTTGGTTTTCCTAACCATATCCCCGGCGAGTGCACTGGGGGTGATCTGGGAGCTGGGTGTCTAAGGGAATTGCTGTGATGACTTGT
>NW_027426175.1:0-2532 GCF_003597395.2 Chelonoidis abingdonii
GCTCTGTTGACCTGGCCATGGAGGCCTGTGGCCCCCCCTCTGGACTCTGGCATGCTGTGTACGGAGGGGCACTGGCTGCGTGGAGGGAGCTGCTCCGGTCCGTACAGAGCCCTGGATAATTGCAGTTCTCCGGGTGCCATCCTGGCCTGCACCTTGTGCTGGTGACTCACCGCCCAGTGACTCAGTGCTCGGCTTGGCAATGAGCCCGGGGGGGAGGTGGGCTCTGGTGCTGATCCAACCAGCGAGCCCGGGGGGGCAGCCTGGGCCTTGTGGGAATGCAGAGCAGTGCCGGGGCTGTGTCGATCCCGCTAGCGGCTCCGGGCTCTCCGCTGTGATGGCTTTTCCCTAGCATAGCCACCAGCCACCTTTCCCTGGGCCCATGGCACTGCCGGCCCCCCGCTGCCATTGGCCCAGTGAGCGCTGTGGGGCAGGCGGCTGCCCGGTGGGGCAGGGGGTGAACCGCTGGCCACGGGTGTGTTGGGTGGAACAGGGGTCCGTGGGGGACAGGGCAGCCCTTGTTTAGCCTGGGCGAAGAGCAGGCAGGCCAGCACACAGTGAGAGATGTGAACAGGGGACTGACCTGACCCCAGGGCTCTCTGGGAGTGTCTGGGTGCTTGGCTAGAGCGAAACCCCCGGGGGCAGGTGCTCAGATAGGGGGACAGGACATACCAGGGGCATAGAGCTAAAGGCCAGAGAGCACCAGCCAGTTCCCCCTAGTTCCTCACAGCGAGCCACCAGCCCCACCCCCATGCCCAGCTGCCGGCCAGCATTAGCCACAGGAGGGAGGCCCGTGATGGCAGGGATGTGATTTAGAGGGATATGCCCAGGTGAGGGCACACAGGGAGGGCTGGCCAGAGCCCTGCTCTCCGGCCATGCGGCCAGGACTGCGCAGAGAGCGCCGGGGAGGCAAGCGGCTCTGGGGCTGCAAGGACTCAGGCTATGCCGGGCAATGATGGCAGATGGTAATTGGGCTCCAGCTCCTCCCAAGCCAGCCCAGTCAGGTATAGGCTGGCCAGTGAGCAGTAGCAGTGCCCCAGGGAGATTGCCTGGGAATGGGGAATGGCCCTCTGCCTTGCAGCCCCTGAACTGCCAAAGCTCTCTGAAAAGCCACGCTGGCTGCCTCTGGTCCTGCTGGGCGACTGGCAGCTTGGGCTGGGGCACAGGCTTCTCCAGGACTGTGCCACTCCTGGTGCCCGTTGAGGGTGCACAGCCCACACCCTGTGCCTTTGGATTAGCCGTGGCCGAGAGATCTTCTTGCTGTGTCTGGTGCTCCACACTGCTGTCTGAGTGCCACGGGGCGAGCATGAGCCAGCTCTGGGGATGTGCGCGGGGTGACATGCTGTGCCCTGGGATTGGCATGGGGAAGGCCTGCCCCTGGCATGGGGCTGTAACTCTACATGGTGCTGGGTGCCTCCCGTGCACTGGCACTTCAGTCTGAGTGGCTCCCTGCCCCCTCCAAGCCAGGCCTCGGTGTGTAACCCCCTACCCCAGTGCCTGGCTCCCGCTGTGGGCACGACTGGGTCCAGCCGAGGCCTTGCTGTGGCTGCCCCAGCCGGGACAGTGGAGGGAGTGCTCTCCTCACGAGATGGCTGGGTGTGGGATCGCTGTTGGTCCAGTGCCTCGGGGACGGACAGGCAGACGCGCTGGCACGAGCTGCACGCTTGGCTGGTGTGCTGACATATTGGGGTTGATGGCTCAGGCAGGTCACGTTTCCTTGGGCTAAAAGCAGAGCGGGCTGGACGTTTAACTCCTTCCTGTCCGAGCTCTGGGTGGCGTCTCTGGGTTCCTGCAGAACTAGGGCTGATGCAGCTGGAATATCTGCATCCTGGCTCGGGGGATGGCCCAGGTGGGGTGGCTGCTTGGAGCCCGGAGTGTGACACCTGGCAGGGCGGAAGCTGTGCTTGGACATTGTGATGAACTAGGAATGTTCTTAATGTTTGCTCTGAATACTGTGTTGGTGCCTCAGTGTCCCCATGGTAGTTCTTAAGTATCTGGCAGAGCAAAGGGCCAGTGCACCTAAATGCCGGGCACTCTGTCTCCTAGCAACTGATGGCCTGGGCCCCTCCTCTGCAAAGGTGCCAACTGAAGGTGTTGGAGACAAAGGGATCAGGTGACCTCCTGGCCCGGGAAAGGAGCTGAGCAGAGAGGAGGGGCTGGAGAAGGTTGTTAGTCTGGAGCTGCCTGGGGACGAGGAGTGAAGTGTAGACTTGAGGGTCTGGCTCACTGTCCCCCAGAATGGACCCGGCCGAGAGGTCCGGTTCGCTGTATCTACAAGCTCTGTTTTAGACCCTGCTCCTGTCATCGAATAAAACTCTGTTTTACTGGCTGGCTAAAAGTCACGTCTAACTGCAAAGTGGGGGTGCAGGACCCTGTGGCTTCCCCAGGACCCCGCTGGGGTGACTTGCTGTGGGAAGCGCATGGAGGGGCAGAGGATGCTGAATGCTCCAAGGAGAGACCCAGGAGATGAAGACGTGTGAGCTTCTTGCCCTGAACAAGTCTGCTCCAAGGGAGAGGAGGCTCCCCAAAGTCCTG
>NW_027426176.1:0-1113 GCF_003597395.2 Chelonoidis abingdonii
CAAGAGCATGTGATATCTCATCTGATGCAACCTACAGAGGAGAAGCAAGAACTAGTGAGTGAAAATACCATGTGGCCCTAAAGCACTACATTCATTGATGTTTAAGGCCAGAGGGCAGGGCCGGCTTTAGGCCGATTCAGCCGATTCCCCGGAATCGGGCCCCGCGCCTAAATGGGCCCCGCGCCTTAAGCACCTTTTAATTTTTTTTTTTTCTTACCAGGGCTGCAGTCTGCTCAGGGGTCTTCCATGGCCCCGCTCTCCTGACCAAAGCGCCGCGGGAGCGCGGCTGCCCCACAGCCCCGCTCTCCCAGCTGGAGCCCCGGCCGGAGCGCAGCAAGCCCCGCAGCCCCGCTCTGCTCACCCGCCTGGAGCCTCGGCCAGAGCCAGACAAGCCGCCCTGCGGTCCCTGCTGGAGCCCCAGCCAGAGCAGGGCAAGCCTCCCTGCAACCCTACTCTCCCCGCTGGAGCCTCGGCCGGAGCAGGGCAAGCCCCATCGCCCCACTCTCCCAGCTGGAGCAGGGCAAGCCGCCCGCCTGGAGCCCCTACCGGAGTGGGGCAAGCAACCCCGCTCTCCCGGCCAGAGCCCCGGCCAGAGCGGGGCAAACCCCCCCCGCCACCGGAGCGGGGCGAGCCCCCCCGCTCTCCCAGCCAGAGCGGGGCAAGCCGCCCCGCAACCTCGCTCTCCTGGCTGGAGCCCTGGCCGGAGCGCAAGTCCTTCCCTGCAGCCCTGCTCTCCGGGCTGGAGCTCTGGGCCCTTTAAATAGCCCCCAAAGCCCTGGGATAGCGAGAGGCTCCAGGGGCTATTTAAAGAGCCGGGGCTTCAGCTGCCTCTGCCACCTCATCCTTTAAATAGGTACCAGAGCCCCCCTGCCCCCATGTATTCTCCAGGGCTTCCGCAGCTATTTAAAAGGTCCGGGGGAGGGGGTAGAAGCAGGGGAGCCCCAGGCTCTTTAAATAACCTCCAGAGCCCTGGGATAGCGGGAGCCTTGGGGGCTATTTAAAGGGCTGGGGCTCCAGCTGCCTCTGCCACCCCGTCCCTTAAATAGCTACCGGAGCCCCCCTGCCCCCATGTATTCTCCAGGGCTCCCGCGGCTATTTAAAAGGTCCGGGGGG
>NW_027426177.1:0-2236 GCF_003597395.2 Chelonoidis abingdonii
AGTTGAAAAAGTCTCTAGGTAAAGATAAAAGGGGGGGAAATAGGGGTGATGCTATGGCAGGAGTCTACTATAGATCACCAAATCAGGAAGAAGAGGTGGACAAAACATTTCTAGAATGAATAGAAATATTCAAAACACAAGGCCTGGAACTAACCAGCGACTTTAACTACCCAGACATCCACTGGAAAAGTAATATGGCAAAAAATAAAATGGCCCTAAGTCCTTGGAATGTACTGAGGCCGACTCTTTGTTTCAGAAAGCCGAGAGAAAAAAACAGCGAGGCTGCCATTTTAGATCTGATTCTGAGCAACAGGGAGGAATTGGCTGCAAATCTGAAGGTAGAAGGCAGTTGGGTGACAGCGTACATGAAATTGTACATTTCACTAATCCAAGGAAAGGAAAGAGTAAGAGCAACAGAAAAAGGGCAATGGACTTGAAAAAGCAGATTTTAACAAACTCAGAGAACTGGTAGGTAAGGTCCCATGGGACAAAAATCTGAAGGCTAAATTGGCTCAGGAGAGCTGGCAGTTTCTCATGATGACAATATTCAAGGCACAACTGCAAACTATCCTGATGTGAAGGAAAGACAGGAAGAACAGTAAGAGGACAACATGGCTCCATCAGAAAGCTCTTTAGTGACCTGAAAATCAAGAAAAAAACCTACAAAAAGTGGAAACATGGACAAATTTGCTAAGGAGAAGTACAAACGGAGAGCTTCTGCACAAAATGAGAAACACCTAGCCAGGGACATAAAAGTCAAAAAGAGAAGTTCTTTAAATACATTAGGAGCAAGTGAAAACTGAAGGAAAGTGTAGGTCCCACTTGGCGGAGAAGGAGAGTGAATAACTGATGTCAACAAAAAGACTGAGATGTTTCATGCCTATTTTGCTTAGTCCCGGTCTACACTGGGGGTGGGTGGGGGAGGGGAAATTGCAACTTCAGCTACAAGAGTACAAGAATAGCATAGCTGAAAGCGATGTATTTAGGCTGACTTACCGCGATGTCTTCATGGGGCTGAGTCAACTGCTGCTGCTCCCCCATCGACTCCACTTGCGCCTCTCCAGAGTCGACAGGAGAGCATTCAGGAATCAATTTATCGTGTCTAGACTAGATGTGCTAAATCGATCCCTGATAGATCAACCATTACCCGCCAATTCAGCGGGTAGTGTAGACCTGCCCTTTGTCTTTACTAAAAAAGTTAAGAGTGACCAGACACTTAACACCAATAATATCAATGAGAGAGAAGGAACTGAAGCCAAAAATAGGGAAAGACGAGGTTAAAAAAATATTTAGATAAATCAGATGTATTCAAGTCAGCAGAGCCTGATGAAATTCACCCTAGGATAACTAAGAAACAATTATCTTTGCGAATTTCTGGAGGATCGGTGATGGCCCAGAGAACTAGAAAAGGGCAAACATAGTAACTGCTTTTAAAAGGGGCAACAGAGAAGAACCAGGAAATTATAGGACAATCAGCTTAACTTTGGTAGATTTGGAGCAAATTATTAAATGATCAATTTGTAAGCACTTAGAGGATAGTAGAGTTATAAGGAATAGCCAACAGACTTGTCAAGAATCACACCAAACTAACCTAATTTCTTTCTTTGGTGAGGTTACTCACCTAGTGGATGGGGAGAAGTGGTAGACAGGATATAGCTTGATTTTAGTAAGGCTTTTGACACATTTCTACATGACTTTCTGATAAGCAAATTAGGGAAATGTGGTCTAGATGAAATTACTTTAAGGTGGGTGCAGAACTGGTTGAAAGACTATGTAAATTGTAGTTGTCAATGGTTCATTGTCAAACTGGGAGGATGTATGCAGTGGAGTCCCTCAGGGGTCAGTTCTGGGTCTCGTACTAATCAATATTTTCATTAATAACTTGGATAATGGAGTGGAGAGTATGCTTATAGAATGTGCAGATGACACCAAGTCGGGAGGGGTGCAAGCTCTTTGGAGGACAGGATTAGAATTAAAAATGACACTGAAAAATTTTGCTTTGAAATCAACAAGATGAAAATCAATAAAAACAAGTGCAAAGTCCTGCACTTAGGAAGGAAAAAATCAAATGCACAACTACAAAATGGGGAATAACTGCCTAAATAGTAGTACTGCTGAAAAGGATCTGAGTAGGGTGACCAGATGAGATGAAGAAAATAATTGGGACACATGGCGGGGTGAAGAGGTTTGCCGACAGAGCAAAAAAAAAAAAAAAAAAAACGAGTGCTGCTGGCTG
>NW_027426178.1:0-1065 GCF_003597395.2 Chelonoidis abingdonii
TGTCAGCACAGAGGGTAGGGATCTCGCGGGAGACCCCCTACCCTTGTTAAAGTCTCTCCTGTGAGACTGTTCTGCTTCTTGCCTCCGCTCCAGGGAGGGTGAAGCAACGCTGCCCACCAGTTCTGATTTGGCTTGGGCACGTGTAGGAGTGGGTTTGACCTTTCCCATCTCCGAAAGCGGCTGTAAGGATTTTTCCATCATCAGCATTTTGAGCCGCAGATCCCTGTTGCGACGAGCTCTTGACTTGAGGCTCGCGCAAGGGAGGCACTTCACAGGGATGTGGGTGTCCCCGAGGCACTTCACGCAGTATGAGTGCCCATCTGTCCGTGGCATGGATTCCTGACAGGAAATACGCCTTTTGAATCCTGAAGCTCCTGGCATTATGAATTAGAGATGGCCGAGGAGAGTGTCTCAATGAGACACAAACCTGAGGGATTTTTTTTTTTTCAAACTAAGTAACTATGTAACTACACTAAAGGAAGGGAAACAACTGGGATGTAACTAATAATTATTTCTGTGTTCTTTGTTACTGTTTTCTACAGAGACCAGGGAAGAGAAGGTAGCACTGCCCCGAGTCCCGTCTTCAGCCGAGGAAGGTTGAGAAGGAACTGAGGAGGGTGTGGGGCGCACGCACTCAGGAAGGTTCCAACTAGACGGGAGATACCATCTGGGTGCATGCGCCCCAACCAGGGACTGCTACCAAAAATCTCCGATCGACGGTGCCGGGACGCACTGTCACCTGGAGTGGAGCACCCACAGGGACAGCATTTGAAGAAGAAGCCCAGTTCCCTAGCCTCTCCTCGTAAGTCATGTGCCCTAGCCTCCGATCATTTTCATTGCCCTCTGCTGGACTCTCCAATTTGTCCACATCCTTTCTGTAGTGGGGGGGCCCCCAAAACTGGCCACAATATTCCAGATGTGGCCTCACCAGTGCCGAATGGAGGGGAATGATCACTTCCCTCGATCTGCTGGCAATGCTCCTACATATACAGCCCAAAATGCAGTTAGCCTTCTTGGCAACGAGGGCACACTGCTGACTCATATCCAGCTTCTCATCCACTGTAA
>NW_027426179.1:0-2949 GCF_003597395.2 Chelonoidis abingdonii
CCGGGTCCCCCCCCGCCGCCTAGGCCGGGCCTGCGCCGCCTGCCCCCGCCTCGCGATCGCTTCCGGGAGTGTCAGCCCGTCTCCTTCCTGCCATCGCGGGGCGCTCCCGCCCCGCCCGCAACCGCGGCGCGTCACCCACCTGGCTGCCCCGCCCGCCAATCAGCGGGCGGGGAAGGGCCGTCCGGGCCCCGCCCCCGTCCTCAAGGGGCGGCGGAGCGCCCTTTGTTTTCCCTCGAGGCGTGCGCGGTGGGGGCCGCAGCGACGCGCGAACACCGCTGGCGCCAACGCGTTCCACAGCAGCCCGCTGAGGGGCGCAGGGTGCGCGCGCTCACACGCAGGCGGGCCGCGGCCGCGCTCTTGGCCCTCAGGCAGCCGCTCTGCCGCCTCAGGAGACGGGGGCGGAGCCTGAGTGACACGCCCTGACCCTGCCCTCCCACGGGGGCCTTGGGCCAGCCGGAGTATAGGGGGGCGGGGAATACTGCATGGTTCGGTCCCCCAGAGCCAGGGGTCCTGACCCAGGCCCCACTCCTAGGCTCCTCCCACCCCCTACAGGGACCAGGCCCACCCTAGGGGGCACAATCCCAGGTCTCTCCCCATCCCCCCCAGGGGACCGTCCCAGATCATTTCTGCACGCAGACCTCACCCCTGTACCCCCGCAGCTGTGCCACTGCCTGAAACAACAGCACAGGCCCCATTAGTAAGGACTGTTCACCCAGCCCTACCCACACTGGGGTGCCTGCCCCTTGCTCTGGGTACCACTGCCTGAGCCCCTGGGAGCTGCACACCAGTGCTGTGTCAACAACAACAACTGCTTCCGCAGCACTGAGACTGTAAGGACTTGCCTAAAAAGCAAAACGACATTCCTGATAACTGACACTGACAACGCAGCACCCGGAAATTACACTGCTTGACTCTCAGCTCCCTGCCTGTAACCGCCACTGCCTATTAGGAACGTCCTTTAAATGAAGATACATTCAACATGGAAATCATTGAGAAACAAACATGGAACTTAACATATCCTTTTAAATGTTTTTTTTTAAAAAAAAGTTACCAAAGGGACTATGGTTTTGTCAAATTATGGCATTCAATGCAGGTAGACAACTGATACAAAAGGGTGTATACAAGAAGGTTTTAGAGAGAGCTTTTTCTGCTATTGTTTTTTTCTGTAACACTTTGGAAGGAATAGTACATACTTAAACTCCAAGTTTATCCAGGCTTCCTCAAAAACAATAAAAAAAAAGGTATTTTAATCTGCACTGAAAAAAAGTCATACTTCAATAAATGCACTTTTATAGAAAGGAATGTCAACTTCATATATTCAACTTGATTCAAAAAATTAATATCCAGAGTTTATCAGGAATCACTCATGCAAGGCATAATGGTAGCAACTCTCTTTCAAGAGACAAAAGAATGAGACCTTGGCTTTGAGCTGATTTCTGGTATCTATTTCAAAAAAGAAAAAAAAAGTCTTAAATCTTCATGATGATGAATGAAAGTACCAGATGCAATTCCTACCCATCAAAAAGAGTAAACACAGTAAGCATTTTCTCTTTTACAACCTGCTTCAGTGCACTGTACTGGTGCAAGAGCATACGCAGGTGCAGAAGATAACTGTGGAGTGGGCAGTCATGATTCACAGAAGATGACAACAATAGGGACAGAGTAGAGGCATAGAATGTACTCATGGGTAACCAACCAGTCTTCCCAGCACAACCCAGGGTTAGCCAGAATACGACAACATAAGCAATACAACAACAAAACACTTAAAAGCCTCTCCCCCCGTTCATGGTGAATAAAGTAAAGAATGGAGAGGGAGGTTGGTGTGTCTTTTTTGAAAGTGGGACAGCCACTTACCATTTTGGTGCTTTGACCAAAACCTATTGTCAATCACAGAGAGGAAATAATATATCCAAAAAAGCTGTCTGAGCTCAAGAAATAGACTAGATTACTCTGGCTTTCCATAAGGTAGAAAGTGTGTAAATGTAGCAAGGAAGAAAATCATGATACCCTTCATGCATACTTGACATTTAAATCAATCCAGATTAGTTTTTTCCAAACATTTTCTAGAAGTGGATCCCACATCCTCGACTGGTATTTGGGAGCCAAAAGATTCAGCAAATTAAAACTTTTTCCTTGGTATCATATCTTTTATCTTCTGTTTTATGACGAGTAAGATATTTCCTTCTAAATGTCCAACATCCACGCTATGCTACAGAATGTCAGTTCCTCCTTATTCCTCCAAAAATGAAAAAACTAGCTTGGATGCTGTGGAAAATAGATATTTTTTGTGTTGAATCAGGACCAATGAGCATGACCTCCCTTGTTCTAGCAACCTAATTCCAGCAATGATTAATAATACAAGACCATTAGTTACCCAGATCTCTTGCTCTGCATGAGATTGACTGAAGAAGTGTTTTTTCACTCACGAAAGCTTATACCCAAACTAATCTGTTAGTCTAAGGTGCCACCAGACTCCTCGTTGGTTTTATACCTCAGAAAAGTAGACCTGCTCTGTTTGGAAAATTGAGGTCCTGATCTGATATCCACTGAAGTCAACAGAAGGATTTCTATTATGGAGTTGGCATCCCGCAGCAAACCCACCACAGTAAAGAATCCTGAACTCATTTGTGTCTGTACAGTAAGTTACTTCACTAGACTTGAGCAATGGACCAGTTCAGTTATTCACAGATTCTAAAGCCAAAAGGGACCTGTGACGGTACTTCCCATAAGGCTCTATGGAAATATGCTAAGAATGTGTTTCATGCTACATATGCCATGTAACATGGTTATGATCTACTAAATGTATTACTCCTATTTGCATGCATGGATCATTTTTGTTTTCAACATTATGAATGTTGGCTGTGTACTGGCTTGATTTCTAAATAATCTTAATAGAGCATTTGGTCAGTTCCTGGAGAAAGGAATGTTGAAATTAAGTACCTAATCAAG
>NW_027426180.1:0-6592 GCF_003597395.2 Chelonoidis abingdonii
CACGCTGCCGGCCGCAGCCTGCCCCACCAGTGCCCCGACTGCGGCAAGAGCTTCCGCCAGCTCTCCAACCTGCGCCGCCATCAGGCCTCCCACCAGCGCCCCCTGGAGCTGCTGCCCTCCCGCCCCTACTCCTGCACTGAGTGTGGTGAGAGCTTCGCCCAGGAAGCCGGCCTGCACGAACACTACATCCGGCACGCCCGCGGCGAGCTCTAGCGCCCCGGCCTGGGGGCTCTGGCGCTGCCCCTGGGAGCTCTGGCCCCCCTCCAGCCCCCGTGGGGAGAGCTGGGACTGCAGCAGAATGCCCCCCTCTTCTGCCACCGAGCCCTCTCCCATCGGCTCCGGGCACTGGGATAGCAGGCGCCACCTGGCAGGAAGTCGAGCTAGAATGGGACTGGAAGGACATTGATGGGACTAGAGGGCGCCAGCTCCCATCCAATCCCAGGGCAGGAGGGCTGGCTGGCTCAGGGGGTTGGGGAATGGGGCATGGGGCCTGTCCCCTCTAGGGAGCGCGGGCTCCTATCTGGTCCTAGGGCAGGAGGGCTGGCTGGCTCAGGGGGCTGCCATCTGACCCCCCCCCCATCCCCTTGTGTCCGTTACGCACCCCACAGCATCTCTCTCCACACCCTGCTCTTCCTCCCATAAACACCTCATGCCTCCCCTGCAGCCAAGCACTGAGCGTTCCACGGCACCGGCTGTCACCCCCTAGTCTGGGTGGAGGCTGCAGTGCCCCACACTGGAGTCCTGGCGGGAGAGGACCTACCCCGAACACGTCCTCTTTCTTTGTTTGGGGCAGGGGGGAGCTTTCCAGCGGCCATGTGTCCGGTCCCTGGGCAGTTACCCTGCAGCGTGGTGTGATCTCTGACTTCCCCCGAGCGTAGCTGGACCCAGTAAAGCCGTGTCAGCACGGGGGCGACTTTTACCCTGCTAGAGTTATCCCAGTGCAGCGCCTGGCACGGAGACACTTACTCCAGTACAAAGGGCTGTTGTACCAGTCTGCCCCTGCAGTATGGCACTGAGCCACCATGAGCTGGGGTATAACTGCCCAGTGCTGCAGGGGTCACAGACCCGATCCCAGGGCGGGGGTTGCCTTCACTGCTTCAGAGCGGAGCTGGGCAGCCATGGGAAGGAGGCTTTCGGGGGCAGTTCGGAGCGGAATGAGGGAGATGTGGGATGGTGAGGAGAGCTGGGTTCCCATAGCCGGCTGTGGGGCCGTGCCAGGACACGAGTGAGGAGTTGGTCCTATTTTTCATATGGAAACAATAAAGAGTTGGAAGCTGAGCACAGGATGGGGTGTCTGTCTCCTGGGCTGGGCTGGCCACTGGGCAGGGGAAGGCTACAAGGAGCCATGGGCACGTAGCCCCAGGGCTGGGGGAATTGGAGAAGCTCTGCCTTCAGCTGCCAAGGATGTGTGGGACCTGCAAAGCCTGATTTCAAAATCAGAGGAAGGGGAATGGGCCAGAGGCCTTTCCCCTTCCCCTCTGGGGGGCACTGGCTGCAGGGCGGGAGCCTGGGATGCAGCGAGAACTCGAGGCTTCTAGTTCTCAGCTATGAGCTCTGCCCCACAGGGGCCCAGTTGTGGTGATACGGGCCAGGGCACCAGGAGCCCACTCAGCTGATCAGTGGTGCTGGGACAATGGCCTCAGCTGATGGGGGGTGGTCCAGGACCCAGCTTCAGTTCCTGTTGCTAACTGCTCCCCCCCACATACCCCCTGCCATCTCAACTGCAGCTAATCAAAATGTTCCATCAGGCCCAGCGTTGCCCCCCACCCCCTGTGGGTGCCCTTCAGTCCCAACCCACAGCCTGCAGCCAGCCCAGCCCTGCCCCTCCAGTTCACCCACCTTCTACCCCCAAAGAAAAAATCTTGGGGCTGTTTGTTTTCCATTCTTGACTTTGTATTGATCCCAGGTTTGGTCTCATTGCCTCTGCTGCTCTGCACAGCCCATGGGGCTGAAACTGTCCCCCCACAATCTGGGGACCTCTGGGCTGTGACTCCAGCTTCTCCCACCCCACATCTCTCTGGAGCTGCAGTCCCAGGGCTTGTGCTCCCAGACCGTGTGTGGACGGGCTCTGGGCCTCTGCATAACCATGAGGGAGGGTTTCATGGCGTTGTCACTGCACCTGGTCCTGCTTCTGCACCCACAGTCCATGCCCTTGCACTGGGTCCATAGTGCAGGGGGGCCTTGGCCCTTAAGTGCTCTATAGAACCATGGGCTTCCCGTGGGGCCCAGGCCCTGACAGCCCCACAGAGCGACAAGCCCTAGGCTCCAGGCCCCTCAGTCCCTCCTCCTCCCTTTGGGGGCATGGGGCAGCCCAGAGGGCACCTTGGCCATGGGCAGGCAGCCACCAGGACAGTGACAAGCTGCAAGGAGCCAGCTGTGGGTGGCTCAGTCGCTGGATGCTCTGCCCCGATGTGTGGCCTTGGCCCCATGTCTTACCCCACAGTCCCATCCAGCCTCCCCCCATAAAGCAGCTCACCCAGGGCCACTCCTAGCCGCTGTCTCCCAGGTCAGATCCTGGGCCAGGGGCTCGTCCGGGGGGACCTGGCTGGAGTCCTGGGATTGGAGAGGGGAGAGATGAATTGGACACACAGCCTATGGGGTCCCAGATGGGGAAAGGTCCCCTGCCCTGTTCTCCAGCCCCTCTGTCTTGCACCTCCAGCTGGTGCTGCAGGAGCCCTATGGGAAGGTATTTCCCCCCGCCCCAGGGGCTGGCACCTACGCCCCCCCCCCCCCCCGTTCTCAGGCACAAAGCCCCAGCCACATGCATGCTGGGCGCTGCATTTCTCAGCGGAGAAATGACCGAACCAAATGCATTCTGCGAGTTGAAGTTCTTGCAGAGGAGCAGTGGCCAGGTAAGCTGGGAGATGTAGTTCTCACGATAAGAACAAGGCCCCAGCCCGATGCATGCTGGGAGTTGTAGTTCTCAGTGAAGCCAGAAGCTGCAGCTGTTACTGCCTTCGCTGACACCGCAGGACACCAGGCCACGTGCTGGGAAGGGCCCCGGGCTCCCCCGCCAAGTAAAATGCAACATGCGACGCTGCTGCTGTCACGGCCATGGCATCACCACCGCATGATGTCGTCACCCACCTGACACCCAGCATCCCCACCGCCGTCACCCACCTACATGGTGATGTCACCCATCAGCATCACGGCCCAGGCAGCTCCTCACCCCGATCATCCTGGGAGCCAGTCCCCCACCCCCCCAAACTCCTGCCCCTGATGCCAGGTGTCCCTGCACTTCATCACCCACCCAGACCGCAGACACGGGCGCAGGGGACAGAGTTCAGCAGAGATACAGAATCACTTTTATTATTAAAACAAGGTCCCCACCCCCCACTATTTCAATGAGCTCGTTAATATTCATCATTCTGCTGCTGGCTGGCCGCGCCCACAACCTGCTACCTCCAAGGCGGAGCAGACAGGATGCGCGGGTGGGATCTGCCCCACCCAACACCCGGCGGGGGCGCTGGGTTCCAAACCACACCCGGGGCTAGTGGAAGGGGCACCTTAGTGGCTGCCGCCTAATCTGCGTGGGGCAGAGGGGCAGGAAATGAGTGATGGGTCTTCTCCCACCTCGAGGGCAGCAGTGGGGGAGGGGGGCTGGGCCCTCCAGCTCCACAATCTTGCGGCCCCAAGGGTGAGTGGAGATTGCCAGGTCTGAGCCCCCAATGGGGTCCCTCTCTGAGGTCTGGGGGGCAGGTTGGGAGGCCCTGGTCTGCAGGAGGGAAAGATAGGGCCAGGCTGTCTGGGCCTCGTCAGAGTAACTTGAATCTACAAATCAACTAGAATAAAGGAAGTGTGGGGGGGTCCCGCGGCCCCCATTTCTGTCTCAGGGGCTCAAGACTCCAGATCCATCACTGCCACCAACCCCCAGGTGCAGAAACCACTGCGAACATCACCCAACCATGGATCCACTGCATCCACCCTCCTCTCTCCTACTACAGCGCCACCAATTCTCATCTGTGGATCCACCGCACCCACCATTCTGGCTCCTCATATCCTCCCACAGAGCCCCATCCACCACCATCCAACCCACAATCCCACGCACACACCAACCCCCAGCCTGTGGAACCCACTGCCGTCCAACCCACACATCACACCACTGTCACCATCCATCTCACTCCCACTTTCCCCACCCCCCAGCGCCATAGCAGGTAGGAGCTACAGCTCCCTCGGCCATGCAGCATGTAGTGCTCATGCAGATCCGCTACCAAGCCGAACTCGCCCGGGCACTCGGTACAGTGGTAAGGTCCGTCTGCTCCTCGGCATCCCGGGCGCCATTGGCCTCGCGGGACGGGCAGGGGCCCTTTGTTGCGGGGCGGGGCGGGGGCTGCGGCGCCAGCCATGTTCACAGCGGTGAGCCTCCAGGGAGGCAGGCGAGGCGAAGCCCAGGCCACATTCAGCGCAGATGTAGTGGAAGGCTCCAGCTCGGGGTGAGGGGGCACAGGCCTGGCATCGCGGCCCTCTGGGTCTCCAGCAGAGGGTGGGCCGGCCGGGCGGCGGCGCTTGGAGGAGGAGGTGTGCGGCCGCTTCCGGCCCACATGGTAGCTGCGATGCACCTTCAGGGCCGCGAGGTGCCGAAGCCGCGCCGCACTCAGGGCATTCATGCCACTCAGGGCTGGGGGCCTGCGGGGAGCCCAAGTGCCCTGGCCGGCATCCCCCCTCCTCTGCTGCCACCTCCTGCTGGGGCTCCGATACTGCCGACTCAGCTCCTTGCTCCTGGCCTAGAGAGAGATGGGGTTGGGGGTGTCGCAAACTGTCCCTGACCCACAGAGGCCACAGTCTTCGGCAGCCCAACCACAGGGAAGGGGCTGACCTGCACGGCCAGGGGTCTGGCTAGTAGCACTATGCTGAATCTCTGTCGGAGGAGAACCAGGAGTCCCGGCTTCATCTCCCTTGCTCAAACCACCAGACCCCATCCCTCACAGAGAACCCAGGAGACCCGACTGACTCCCAGCTCCACAGAGTGAGATGACCAGCCCTAGCAGAGCCTCCCACCTACCTGGGTACCCGTTGGCAGAGGGCGTGGATGGCCGGCTCTCTCCAGATGACACTGAGGTTGCTTCCGATTCATCCTCTTCTTCGTGCACGTGGAGACGCCTGCAACATCCACTGCACGTGAGAGGCTGCCTTTTCCACCCACCAACCCACTGGGGTGTCCCATAATCCAACCCACAGCCCTGCCGGTGCCCCTCAGTTCCTGAGCTATAGAAGTTTTCCCAGTGCCCCTTGTTCTGGCAACACGAAAGTATGCACAGGTAGGATGCAGCTAATCCCCTTCTCCCCACGCGTCAGGCAGCTACTCAGGGAGCACAAACTTTAAGGGCACCAGAGAGCTACACACACCAACAAACCCTGGGATCCCGCCTTTCAACAACAGGGACCAATCAAAAGGAGAGCCGGGGTGGAGACAAACACCTGTTAAAGTGCACTGTGTTTCACCTACTGCTGAGATGCGGCCCTTCTGGGGTGGGACATGGTGGGTGTTTAACCACACACACACACACACGCACGCCGCCCGCCCGCCCGCCTGGTTTACCGGAAGATTTCCCATTCCACTCATGACCAGGTCTGACCCTGTTTAGCATGAGATTTAGTCCAATTGCAGCTCACTGGGCCCCTCTCCTGTGTGCCACCACCTCCCAGCAGCTCAGGATCATGGGAAGGAGAAATTCCAATCCCATAATGCACTGGCCTGATGTTATAAAGAGGAAGGGGAAGAGGGAGGGGGAATCCCAGCCCCTGCAATGCCCCTCCCCACCAAGCCACCCCACCAGCCACCACCATGCCCTGCCCTCACCGGTTGAGGTCCCATCCTCCTCCTCGAAGATCACATCCTCGCTCCCCTCCACATCTGGGTGCTTGTGTGTTTCAGACATCATCCCTCAGCGATCAGCCTGGCTAGGGCGAGAGCCTTGCTCATGGGGTCCCTGCTCTGTCACAGGGGAGCTGACCCCCCCAATGTGCCACAATCCCACAATGCACCAGGGTTATACAGATTAGGAGAAATGTGAGGCTCCAAACCGACCTTGCCCTGGAGCTATATAGACCAAGGGGCAGGGGACACTCTCACAGTGGGCTGGGGCTATATGGACCAAGGGGAGAGGGTTACATCCCAAAATGCACCGGGCTGGGGCTATATGGCCCAGAGGGAGGAGGGTCCTATCCCATAATGCACCGGGCTGGAGCGATATGGACCAGGGGAGGAGGTTCCATCCCACAATGCACCAGGCTGGGACTATATGGCCCAGAGGAGAAGGGTCCCATCCCACAATGCACCAGGCTGGGGTTATATGGACCAGGGGAGGTCGAGGGGTCCAACCCCACAATGCACCGGCCTGGGGCGATATGAACCAGGGGGAGGAGGTTCCATCCCACAATGCACCGGGCTGGGGCTTTATGGCCCAGGGGGAGGAGGGTCCCATCTCACAATGCACTGGGCTGGGGCGATATGGACCAGGGGGAGGAGGTTCCATCCCACAATGCACCGGGCTGGAGCGATATGGACCAGTAGGAGGAGGTTCCATCCCACAATGCACTGGGCTGGGACGATATGGACCAACGGGAGGGGGTCCCATCCCACAATGCACCG
>NW_027426181.1:0-1229 GCF_003597395.2 Chelonoidis abingdonii
GTAACTGCAGCGATATAACAGATTATTTTTGGAGTGTTATTCATAAAAAAGGCATTTGAAATTATTAAGTGTGTGTGTAACTGTCTTATGGTAAACAGAGATAGTGGATTCTAAGGAGAGAAAGAAAGTGAATCCTATTTGAATGTCCATTTTTGGTATTGAGAGGTTTCCTATAGAAAATCTAGCTGTAGTCTCTTGCAAGGATAGGAATTCATGGTCTGTGCAAATACTTTAAGTGAGAGAGAAGAATTCCGTAGAACAGAATTGGTAAGTAAATGGACTTACCTCCCCTCTACACCAGTGACAAGTGCACAGCATTCTGGATGATGTTCATGAAGCTCTGCCCCTACCACCTGCAATTCTGGGAGTTCTTAGACAAATCTCATAATCCTCTGCTCCGATGGATCAAGGTGACCATTTTCCTTCATGGAGACCTGCTTGGCGAGTCAAGTTACAGCATCCCCAGCTCGAGGAATTTCCTGGAAGGGAAGGGAAGTGTTGTGTCTTTTGCTCTCTACACAATAGGGATCGGGTCTGAAACTTTCACAACATCCAGAGAACTCAAGAGTGGAGTTTAAAAGGGAGCTAAGAATGCAGACTATCAATTCCTACTCCTGGAGGAATTCTGTGCCACTGCCCATGTGCAGATTTCTTTTCCCCAGAGAAAGTGCTACAGTTCTGACTTTTGCCCACCAGAGGCCACCGTGGTCAGGCAGCATGGCTATAATAGCTGGCTTTCTAGGACCACAGTGGCTTCTGATGGGCAAAAGGTGGAACTGCAGAACTTCTCCAGCAGAATGTATTTTCTGCAGGAAAAAAAATTGTGGGCATGCGCAGTGTCACAGAATCCCCCCAGGAGAAGTTCATCACAGCACCCTGCCCTCAGAGCCAGGTCAGGACAGACAGAGCCAGGCATACGGGGCTGCTGGGTGGGTCACAGACTGGGGTTCAGAACGGCTAGTGGGGGGCACTGACTGGGGCAAGGGCTCAGGAATTAGTGGGGTGACAGCGCTGAGTCAGGGGCTGAATGGCAGTGGGGGTGCAAGGCCACATGAGGACGGGAGTAGGGGCAGTGGTGAGCTGGAGCCGGTTCGCGCGAACAGGTTGTTAAATTTTAAGCAGTTTTAGAACCGTTTGTTAACCTATTTCCCTGCGACGGGGCACTGCGGCTTTGATGGGCTCTGGCCAGGAAGTGATGTAATTCCTCCTCCAGCCACCGGGGGTGCTGC
>NW_027426182.1:0-1104 GCF_003597395.2 Chelonoidis abingdonii
CAACCAGCAGAGTGCAGCAGAAGGCCCAAAGGATAATTGCTCCTTCAAACAAAACTTCTTATTCGCTACAAACACTGGATTTCTGTTAAATTCAAGCTTAAACAAGAACTCTGTGCACTTTTTATGGAGACTATAAATATCTGGTAAAAATACTGCATGGAATTTTTTTTTTTTTTTTGACAACTGCAGTGCAAAAACTGAATAGTTAAAAACAAAATGTAAATAGCAGTTCTCACCTTTGGCTCATCAATATCAACAGAAATTGAATATTCAATCCGAGGTGGTAGTCCTTCTTTTATATTTTTCAAGTACATCTGCACATAAGAAAGAGCATTTTTGTCATGAAGGCTTATTTCTCCTTTATTAGGAAACATTGAAAAGAGCATTTCCATTTCCAACAGCTGAAGCTGAAGACATTCTTTTATTGTGACAGCCATGTTACAGCTGTAAACCCAGACACCTGAAAACAGAAGAGATCTTATTAGCAATAATGTTTCTTAAACTGTAGCAATAATTTTCCATCAGTCAAGACAATATAATAAAAAAGGAACAATTATGAAAAAAAAATGAAGTCAGCCATAGAGCTGTTTAATTTCCAAGAGAAAAAGAAACAACTATATTAAAATGGAGTTAAGGTTGAAAGTACATATAATTAGTTAAAGGATAAAACATTACAGGAATATTGTTGTGATAGCTGCTTTGAAATCACAGCATATTCAAAGCCTATTACATTGAGAGAGACAAGTGCTATAGAATACAGATATAGACTATTATACTGACTTTATAATTGTTGTATGTATATTTATGGGCTTGTTAGCAATTGTATTCATGGCAAATGGGTATAATAAAGAATACTTCCTGCAGGAACTAAAGATAATGGGCAGTAATTAATGCAAATATCTAATACTGAAACAATGAGGGTAACTAGTCTTTTGCAGTTTCACCCCTGGGGAAAAACACACACATACTGGTCTGGCCTAGTGTGATGATGCGGTTCTGGTGGGACCCAACTGAGAGTGCCAATTCAGGACCAATCGCTTAAACAGGGCAGTTACAGCCCTAGGCTGGGGTTTTTCCACCTCTAAGGCAAACCAAACCAGCCAG
>NW_027426183.1:0-1022 GCF_003597395.2 Chelonoidis abingdonii
TGGGCAAAGGGGAAGTCGGTGCCTATGCAGACAGTCCATTTGATTGGGGATAATTTGGATTTGATGTTTTGTGATGAAAATCCCAAACTATGGCAATTTGTCATAAATCAGCACTGGAAAATAGCAGCCCATTATCGCTTAAGATTACGTCTGGAATTCCATGCCCAAAGAGAATTCCCTTCATGCTGGCTGTCATTGACTTACTGTTAATATTGTGCTGTGTGTAAATTTCTGGATACAGAGGATAATAATCTGTGACTAATAAATAATCCTTTGATTGCGAGGCAAATAAAGCAGTGCCTACCTTCTCATCAGGCCTTTGTGGAACTGGATGAGATCTCAGTGACTTTGCCTGTTGGCATGGCTTGTGTTTCAAGCAAGAAATGCCATATTAGTGATGTTGTGATTGATCCGCAGCCAATACAGCAGCTCTCATGATGGTTGTTTGGATTTCTCAATTCCTAAATGACTCTCATGGATCTTTGGTAGCGTTTCTTTTCAGAGGCTCGTTGGAATTACAACCTTATTGCTCTTGAAAATCACCTCATCTATCAGAGTAAGTTCATGTCTGCAGTTTCAATAGCCTCTTACACTTGGACAACAACAGCTTATTTCTTCAGGCCACCCTTTAATTATCACTTCTTTAAGGATCCCCAATGATTCATCTTTTCTTTGTTTCCCCTCTTGTTTGGTGCAGTTTCCAGTTAGCTACAGGAGTTGACTTTACAATCTGATTTACATAGGTTTGCATCTCTATCTCTGTCTATGCTAGTTTTATAGTGGGAGCCACTGCTCTGGCAAGTGCATGTGCAGCAAACATGAATTTACTGGGTGTGTTGGTCACAACCAAATCATAACTTTGCAGATTTATCATCATTCTTTGAATCCTTAGGGTACAGTCCATTGAGAGGTTTGCTAAATAATGCTATTGGGCTTGTGGGCCATTTCAACTCCCACTGTGTCAAAGGTTTTTTTTCCCCCCCCTTTGAACTTTAGCGTCCAAAAAGTGGGGATCTGCATGG
>NW_027426184.1:0-1719 GCF_003597395.2 Chelonoidis abingdonii
GTGATGGTTGAGAATAGTGCAGGTGTCTCAGAGTTAATTGTAAATACAGCTAAAGCCCAGGAAGGGAATGGTCCTAAGTTTGTGTCTGCTGGGGAGAATGGCCCTCTAACTAGATTGCATCCAGTTACTGTCATAGCAAAATCCCAGAGACCAGACAATTCTGGTGCCTGTAGTTTGCCAGTTGCTAATGTGTGGTTGGAAAAGGGTGTAGCAACTCTATCTAATCAGGGTGATACCCTAGCCAGGGCATAAAGAGAGCAGAAAGGTGGTTTAATTGTGTTGCCTACTGACAGTTTGACAACTTGTATGAAGAAGGAAAAGATTCCTAAACTTGTTCCAGGCCAGGGAAAGGAGATTGCTTCTAACCTGTTATTTAGAAAGCCTATAAGTTTGCCTAAAAGGGGATTGTGTAGAGATCTGCCTGATGGGCCTGAGGTAATTCTAAATATAAGTGAGACCCAGAAAGAGTCTGTGGTGGCTCAAGAAAGTGTTCCTGTAGAGCAAGCCCTAGATAAAAGGGGTAAGGGCAGAATTTCTCTGAGGGGTGAATTGCTGCTTAGAGAAGCTCATAGGGAAAGGAACCCCCATGGTAACCTGTGCAAGCAGTTTACTATAAATGAAGGGTGTGAAAGTGATTTAATCAAGAAAGTTTCAGATCCTAACAGCCAGAAATTTTCTGTTGTGAAAGGATCCACTGACTTTCCTTTTAAAAGATCCAATGTGGGTAACTTTAAGAAGGTCTCAGATGGAATAAAAGCTGTTAAGAAAGTTGAGCAGCCCTATATGTGCGTGGCTGTGTGTGGCCAGCTTGTTGGGAAAACAGTGGTATTGGGACAGGAATATCTCCATGCTGATTCTGTGAGTGAGCAGTCTGTGCTTCAGGATCTAAGGACAGATTTGGTTGCTGGCGTTTCAGAGCTAAACGGTTTTATGTCTGAACGATTGAGGATGCAGGGAAGAGCAAACAATCTCTCACCCTCATACCCTTTGGATTTGTGTGGTATCACTGTAGGACAGAGTCCAACATTGGAATTGGTAGCAGCTAAGAAGTTAAAACTGGTGTTTGTGTTAATGCAAATTACCAGGCTGGCAGGGAGAAGAAGGACTTGCTAATAGCTGTTAGCAGAGAGCCCACCCCATCAGCCAAGGGATTGGGTTAAGCAAGAGGAATCAGGGTTTAATCCTGCAGGACAAGGAGAAAAGAGAACTGAATTTTGCAAAGGGAAGCTACAGGTTAACCCTAAAATGCCCAAACTCCAATGGTATTAATCCAAGAGCGCGGCATGACAAACGTGATTGTAAATGGACACTTGCAATGAACTTGTTGTTGTTGCTAATGGTGATTTTTGTAACTAATGTGTTACTATTACCAAGAACTGTAAGAATGTACAATGTGCCCGATCTTTTGAAAAGCCCCTTGAACATGTTGAAAGCAGCACATGAGAACACACTTTATGTTAAAAGGCCTTGCTATATACTAATGTTTCACAGTTAATGCCTGTAAACAATATTGAAACTTTTCACAGGGGAAAAAACAGTCCAGACCTGATGTGCTGTATGAAAGGGGAAACTGAGGCACACTACCATATTGATTGCATGGCTAAATGCCAATTTCCTGGACTATGAACATTAATATCTACATTGGTTTAATGTTAATTGGGTTCCAAAAATTTGCCAGAGCGTGTATAGATAAAGTAGCTCTGTTCTTTAGCTTTTGGC
>NW_027426185.1:0-993 GCF_003597395.2 Chelonoidis abingdonii
ACTCCTCGTCCCCAGCCAGCTCCAGACTAACCTCCCTCCAGCCCCTCCTCTCTGTTCAGCCCCTTTCCCGGGCCAGGAGGTCACCTGATCTCTTTATTCTCCCCCACCTTTAGCATCCCCCCCAGTATTCAGAGGGAACATGAAGAACAGCCCCACTTCGTCACACCCACACTCCTAACATGGGGGCTCCACACCCCCATGCCCCCCTGAGCCACAGGCCGCATGGTGGGCGCCCTCGATCCGCTCACCCGGATGTGGGGCAGGTGACCCACAGGGGATCCAGGCTGGGACCGGGGGAGTGTGGCTCCAATTCCCCGCCAGGCTCTGACCACTGTCTGGGACCCGACGGGGGTCGGGCTGGTTTGGGGTAGGAGGGAGGCTCCTGGGCGCTGCCCTCCGGGGGCTTTGGGGGGGCGGGCGCCCTGCGCTGGGGGGGAGGGGCCTCAGTGCCCCCTGGGGACTTTGGGGGGCTGGGCGCCCTGCACTGGGGGGGAGGAACCTCGGTGGCCCCCGGGGGCTTTGGGAGGCCAGGTGCCCTGCGCTGGAGGGGGGAGGAGCCTCAGTGCCCCCCAGGGGCTTTAGGGGACTGGGCGCCCTGTGCTGGGGGGGGAGGAGCCTCAGTGCCCCCTGGGGAATTTGGGGGGCCAGGCGCCCTGCGCTGGAGGGGGGAGGAGCCTCAGTGCCCCCCTGGGGTTTTGGGGGGCCGGGCACCCTGCGCTGGGGGGGAAGAGCCTCAGTGCCCCCTGGGGACTTTGGGGGGCTGGGCGCCCTGCGCTGGGGGGGGAGGAGGCTCGGTGGCCCCCGGGGGCTTTGGGGGGCAGAGTGCCCTGTGCTGGGGGGAGGAGGCTCAGTGGCCACCAGGGGTTTTGGGGGGCCGGGCGCCCTGTGCTGGGGGGGGAAGAGCCTCAGTGCCCCCCGGGGGCTTTGGGGGCCGGGCGCCCTGCGCTGCGGGGGAGGAGCCTCAGTGCCCCCCGGGGGCTTTGGGGGGCCGGG
>NW_027426186.1:0-1488 GCF_003597395.2 Chelonoidis abingdonii
ACCTCGCCTTATGCATCCTAGAACTGCATTAGCTTTTTTAACGGCCATATCACATTGGCGGCTCATAGTCATCCTGTGATCAACCAATACTCCAAGGTCCTTCTCCTCCTCTGTTGCTTCCAACTGATGTGTCCCCAATTTATAACTAAAATTCTTCTTATTAATCCCTAAAAATAACCTTGATCCCCCTGCAACACCCTTCTGGTGCAGGACCCTCAGTTTAAGAAATGCTGATCTCTCCCGTGAAATCTGTATAGTACAAGATAAAAACAAACGAAAGACCGGATTTCACAGTCCAACACGTGATTTTCATCGCCATGAGTTTGGTTCGGCCCTAGCTATAGTGGGTGGCTCAGCTAGCTGCCAGGTTGGAACCAGCCTAATGTCTAGTTGTAGGAAAGTAAAAATAAACTACAATAACAGATGGATGAACGTAATCAAATTCTCCTTGTGCAAGCTTAAAAACCTTGATTGGTACAATTCTCTGATGCTTATTTTTTATTGCACAGTTGATGTAGTAATGCTCAAGAAAGGGAGCCAGATGCCTCTCAAACTGCAGTTTCAGGGATGCTGTCATCTTGAAAACTGAGGATTGTTTTTAAAGAGAAATTTAAAAATCTCTACACCTAAGTCCCATTGTGTATGATGGTAAAATCAAATTTTTCTTTCTCCTCAAACATTTATCTTGCATTTATCTGTGAAGGATCTGAACAAATTGACTATAGTGAAACGGAGTGCACACGACAGGATGTAAAATGCATAAAGTTAGCTGAAAAAACAGGTGATATGTTTTTTCAGTTACAGTAATATTACGTGTTACTTGTTACATTTGGACTTGTCTTTGGATTTTTTTTGTAAGTTGATGGCATTTATTTTAAGTCACTTGTTTTTAGTCAACAATTGTGAGGAAGCACAGCTAATTCTGTGTACATGTTTGTGAGATAATGCAAGTGACAGTTACATGAAACTGTATTTCCTCTTGATCCACAGCCTAGAATGGTCAGCTGTCATTGTAGATGAAGCACACAGAATCAAGAATCCAAAGGCACAAATAACCCAAACTATGAAGGCTTTAAAATGTAGTGTTCGTATAGGTCTTACTGGAACCATTCTTCAGAACAACATGAAAGAACTATGGTGTGTCATGGACTGGTAAGTAAGTAGTTAATTTTTTAATTGAGACTTATCCAGAGAAGTGACAGGGTGGTGACAGTATGGGGCTCAGCAGTGTCCAGAAACAGGGCCATAGTGGGAATCCCATCACACTTTTATCTTGTGTCTGCTGGAAGTACATGTGGTTTCCCACCAGGGCACTGCCCTAAACTATTGGAATAACCCTTCTTTTACATTAGTCTTAAATAGCTTGTATCTGGTCCTCCTTGTCCCCTCACTCTTTTGGGTACTGGTAAGCAGGGGAGGAGTTCTTTTCTCTTACTGTTACCCCTCCTAACTTCCCTCTCTCTCTCTCTCTCCCCCCCCCTCTGTGAA
>NW_027426187.1:0-2127 GCF_003597395.2 Chelonoidis abingdonii
AAGCAGTGGGCAGGGTGGCTAAATGGTTGTATGGACAGATGTGCAGCAGGAAATCTAGCTAGCTATTCAGATACTGGCTCAGGAAAGAGAGGGAGCTTGATAATGAAGCATGAAGACTGCAGAGAATGAGAAGAGACATTTTTCCTTCCTCCATATTCTCACCAACAAACACTCAAATATAAGATCATTTTGAAGGAATCGCGGTCATTTCCGACACAGCAGAAAACAACACTTCCTTGTGTATCAGTAGCCTGCGACACTTATACTTGCGGATTATTCATCTAGACATGTGAAATCTACTGAAGACCATAAGAACGCCCATACCGGGTCAGACCAAAGGTCCATCTAGCCCAGTATCCTGTCTTCCCACAGTGGCCAGTGCCAGGTACCCCAGAGGGAATGAACAGAACAGGGAATCATCCAGTGATCCATTCCCCATCACCCATTTCATTACCATACTTTCACTGGGGTTACATTTCAGGGGAGGGAAAAGCAGTTTGTGGCACCAATGTAATATAGGCAATGTGGCTGCCTCTGTCTGTAGTCCTGGGGACTATTCACACCCAGCAGGGATGCACATTTCAAAGAGACATAAAAGAGCTGAGCACCCAACTCCCCTAGTCCCCTTTGGAATCTCTGCCGAAGTGAGCGGGGGAGCCTGCTGTTGAGAATGGACACGTCCGATGGGCTCAAGGAGTGAGATGTGAACAGGATGGTTCCTGTGCCAATGTCCCTCTGAATTTAGAGCAAAAAGTTTTTCTATTATCAAGGGGAACATCTGAGGAGGGGGAGGGGCAGGTAACCTTCAGATTGTGAGCCAGATTCCAGCCCAATTTAAGCCAGGTCAACAGCCCGAGCCCATCCAAGGCCCGTGCCCTCTCCAAATTGCACCCATCACTCAAGCTGCCCCCACAGCCCCGCTCTTCCCCACAACCCATCTGTGTCTGGAAGCCAGGCTCCGCCCACCCACAGCACCCACTTGCTCAGAGCAGTTCTACAAAGTGACCCCCTGGGACTCATTTCCCGGCTGTGTTAGGCTACCCCGAGCTGCTGCCTGTGAGTACCAAAGAGGCTCCTAGTTCAGGAGGTGGAGCTGGTAAATTTGCCCCAGAGGGAGAAGTAAATCTACCTGTGAGGGGGCTGAACCTTTTGTACTGAACGGGGAACACCCGGCAATACAGCTTCTTTGCTGAGGGACAATGGAGAGACCCTGGCAGCTGTTCCCATGCCTGCTGCTACTGCTGGTGAACATTCACTGGAAGTCTAGGGGCAGGAAACGCCACAGAAGATGCTGAATGTGCTGGTGGATTTAAGAGACAAGGACTAATTCCCTGACTCTCCCTTTGCTTTGCTAGCCAGGCACCATTCTCTGTATTAGGTGGGGATACAGGACTCCTGGGTTCAATTCCCAGCGCTTCCCTGCTGGAGTTCCTTCCCCTTTCTGTGCCTCAGTTTCCCCTTCCATCCGTTGCTTGGCTATTTAATCTGTAAACTCTTTGGGACAGGGGATGTCTCTTACCGTGCCTTTGGGAATCTCACTGACAGCAATAATCTAAGGAAAATAGGAATCGTGGACCAGATGCAAAGCCCCTGGAAATGAAGAGAAACTCCCCTGGGCTTTGCATCCGGCCAGTGTGTGAACGGGGCAGAGGTGCCCTGTCATCAATGGAGTGTGTCTTTTCTCTTCTGCCCACATGGGGGAGCTGCCAGGCCGAAGTGCACCAGAACCTGTCTGCGGTCACTCAGGAAGGGCAGAACGGCAGTATCTCTTGCCACTACACGATGAGCAATTTCAGGAGTTTGCAATGGTTCAGGCAGCTTCCCAGAGGACAGCCTATCTCCCTGCTGATTCTGGTGTCCGATGGGAAACAAACCAAGGAGTCCAACCTCAGCGTGGAGCTCAATAAGGGGAAGCAGCTGAGTTCTCTGCCCATCAGAGAATCACAGCTGGGAGACGCAACCACATATTTCTGCACTGTGGTGACACAGTGACACAGGAGCACTGGCAGCCTGTGCAAAAACTCCCCAGCTAGAGGGTAACTGTCAGGCTGGCTGGCGGCACAAGACAACCTACTTCTTACACAGTGCATCTCTGAGCGTGCTTCGCCTTCCTTGTCATGGTCAAAC
>NW_027426188.1:0-1366 GCF_003597395.2 Chelonoidis abingdonii
GGGCAGAGCCCAGGTGTGGGGGGCTGATCCCGGTCGCAGAGCAGCCATACCCCCCGGGCAGCACCCACGTGTGTGTGTGTGGGGGGGGGCTGCTCCCAGCCGCAGTGCAGCCATATCCCCGCGGGCAGCATCCAGGTGTGGGGGGGGCCTGATCCCTCGGCCCCAGCGCAGACATACCCCCCCAGGCAGCACCCAGGTATGGGGGGGGGGGGCTGATCCCGGCCGCAGCGCAGCCACACCCCCTGGGCAACACCCAGGTGTAGGGGGCTGATCCTGGCCGCAGCGCAGCCACACACCCCGGGCAGCACCCAGGTGTGGGGGGCTGATCCCCCGGCCGCAGCGCAGCCACACCCCACGCGCAGCACCCAGGTGTAGGGGGCTGATCCCCCGGCCGCAGCGCAGCCACACACCTCCGGGCAGCACCCAGGTATGTGGGGGGTCTGATCCCGGCCGCAGCGCAGCCACACCCCCCGGGCAGCACCCAGGTGTAGGGGGCTGATCCCCCGGCCGCAGAGCAGCCACACACCCCCGGGCAGCACCCAGGCCGGGGGCAGAGGAGCAGCAGCCGAAGGCCCCAGTTTGCGCGGGTGACGCAACGCACGGGGCTGTTCACTGAGGTACTGACTGGGGCGCGCAGACCACTCGCGCGATGACAACACATCCCCGAAAGCACCTGCCTGTGAGCGGCTAAATACAACTGCCTTCTCCGGCGCATGCGCCGCAGGGGAGGGTGAGGACGTTCGTACTCGTTAAGTGGAGGCGGGTCAAAGCGCATGCGTGGAGGGGCTGTAATAGAAAACTGAAAAATAAAAAGGGCTGAGTGCGCATGCGCAGTCACAAGCGGACGGGACTAGACTAACCTGCGCAAGGAGGTGAGAGTTGGGGTCGGCCAGGCTCGCTCGGGATGGACGAGGACATACTGACCACGCTGAAGATCCTCATCATCGGCGAGAGCGGCGTCGGCAAGTCCAGGTGAGGCAGCGCCAGTCTCCCGGCCGGCTGGTCATGACTGGGCCCGGTGCCGTGCTGGCCACCCCCCTTCCGAGGGGTCCGGCCTGGTGAGGCCTCCTGATGCGGGGCTGCTGGCTCGGGTATCGCCTCAGCCCTGTTGACAGTCTGGGGGGGAACCCCCCCTCAAATCCGGGCCCCTTCCTTGTTCATACCCAACGGGAGGATCTGGGCCCCTCCCCTTCGGCCCTGGTGACAGCCAACGCGCCCCCCGCCCCAGTTCTGGACCTCTCCCCTCAGGTCCGGGCCCCTCCCCTGTTGGCAGCCAGCCTTCCCCCCCGCCTCAGGTCTGGGCTCCTCTGGCTCGGGTGACAGCCTGCGGCCCCCCAAAAAAAAAAAAAAAAAAAAGGTTGAACAA
>NW_027426189.1:0-1365 GCF_003597395.2 Chelonoidis abingdonii
TTCCTGATCACCTTCCTCTCCTCCAAGTGCTTCAAAATGGATTCCTTGAAGACCTGCTCCATGTTTTTTCCAGGGACGGAGATGAGGCTGACCAATCTGTAGTTCCCCAGATTCTCCTTCTCTTTTTAAAAGATGGGCACTATATTTGCCTTTTTCCAACTGTCTGGGACCTTCCCCAATCACCACAAGTTTCAGAGATAATGGGCAATGGCTCTGCAATCACATCAGCCCACTCCCTCAGCACCCTCAGTTGCATTAGATCCGGCCCCATGTGTATGTCCAGCTTTTCTAAATAGTCCTTAACCTGCTCTTTCACCACTGAGGGCTGCTCACCTCCTCCCCATACTGTGCATCCCAGTGGCAGCTAGAAAAGTCTGCTCCTGGGGGAATGCTGTGCATATGTGGATGCGTTAAATTCCTCTGTTCTGCATAATTTTGTGTTTTCTGGCAAAAAATACGTTTTGCTGAAGAAGAGCTGCAGTTCTGCCCTATGCCCACCAGAGGTTGCCGTGGTGCCAGAACAGCCAGGTGCGTGAACCGTGTTGGGATGGTGCCAGATTGGTGTGACCATACTGAATGAACAATGTGAGCATAGCTTGACATGGCTTAAACATGGCTGAAGGGCTGCCGGGGATCCTGGGAGCAGGGCCCCTTTACACAGAAGCAGATTTGATAAAGGACGGGCAAAGCCTGCATGTGTGATCGATATTGAACCTATTGGCCGGCAAATATGGGCCCAAGCAAAAGTAAATATCCCATGTATAAAGTTCCAGCATGGAGCACAGGCCGACCTGGTTATAGTGACACCAGAGCAAGGGCACCTCGCAGCAAGCCAGACCGAATGATTGATGAGTGAGTAACCGTGGGGTGATAGTCGTTCGGTATCACCCCCCTCAGCCCCTTCTAAAACACTAATTAGGTAAAAATTAGTAACCACACGCCCACTGGGCACACTTGTAAGGCATGTGACTCCTTTGAGGAAAAAGTATGAGAATGAAGCCAAGTAAATTACTGTTGGGGGGATTCCTTAATTGACGCTTGAAGAAGCTACTAGACAGAGTAGCCAAAATTCTGCTTGGTGGGCTCGAGTGGGACTGTGACCAGAGGGGTTTTCAGGCAGCTGAGGCCTGGCCTTGAGGGAATCAGACAGAGCAGAGGGCTGAGGTGAAGCTGACTGGCTCCATGCTGCATGTCTGATCCATGCTGATCTTTGGGTCGGTGACTATGTCCCCTTGAAAGCAAACGACCCATATAGAACATCCCGAGTGGCGCATGGGCTGACCGGGGCATCTCGACCCTGTTGAAGGACATCACGCGGGGGGCTGAAGTCAATGATTGATATGGGAGTGAATGTGGGGTAAGGTT
>NW_027426190.1:0-2534 GCF_003597395.2 Chelonoidis abingdonii
CCTTCAAGGACTGAACTCATAACCCTGGGTTTAGCAAAGCAATGCTCAAACCACTGAGCTATCCCTGCCCCCTTTTTGGTGAGCAAAAAAGAAGCACCAAATTTAGTGTGCTAAAGCCATATTTAGTTGCAAATCCAACCAATGAGAATCAACCTTTCTTCAGGAAAATAACTAAAGTACAAATGCAAATCACAATTAAAATTGATTATTTAAATTGAGGTTTCCTGCTTGCTGATTTAAATCATGATTAAAATCAATTATTTAAATCACTTTGATTTCAGACAGTACACCCATGCTGAATGCAGTTGTGCATGGCCATCTTTGAAAAGCAGGTATTGTTTTTTGTCTGTATCTGTATTTCACAATTACTTTTCCAATTTCTATGAATTATTTTATTTTGTAATTTCTACCTAAGATTACTGGTCTAGAGGGAATATAACTTAGTTGGAGAAACTAGTTATTGATGAGTAACCTATTTTTTCTCTATCTTAATTCCAATCTTAAAAGCTAATGTGGGTGAGGTAACACAGCTACAACAACACTCTTAAAAGACAGACATTTTTTTAAAAGTGATTTTTACCATATACTTTCTTTAAACTGGTGATAAAAGAAAAAGGCTGTGCAAATAGCAACAGAGGCAATATTGAATAGTTGTGAACAATAACCTTATTCTTTTAGGCATTTGTAAATACCAATGGAAGAAGACAAATGGAACCAGGCTGCAAGAGTCATTCAGAGGTGCTGGAAAAGATGTATTGTGAGTGTGAAGTACTATTTTATGTTTAATCATTTATTTTAATCATTAAACACTTAAGTAACAATTTTGATATTTTTCTCCTCTATAAACCAAAGTGGTGATGGAAAGTCTGCCAGGAGCAGGAACTCCTGTGGTGTTAATCCCACTTCCAATACAGTTGTCCACATACATAGTGCTGATGCTGGCCAGAAAACATAATAGAGAGTTAACTATTCACAGAAGCCTGCATATACAGTATATTAAAAATGATATATAATTTTATATTGTCAAAAGGAGGTAGAATTCCATAGCTGCCACAGAAAAAAAAAAATCACATCACATTACCAAAGGGGGATGGTGTATTCATTTAGGTGGAATGTGTGGGCTTCCTTCAGCAGTGTTTTGGTCTTCTTATTCTGTGATCTGCACAGTCTACAGTAACGCATAGCATGCAGTGAGGCACCAATTACAATAGCTTTAGGAACAGAGGAACAGCCCTCATCAGGAGGGTGGGTGACTACTGTATTACTGGGGAAAGTTGCCATTTAAAGAGTTGTAAATTGTTAATGATGGGATGATGGTAAAGAGAAGCAAAGAAGGAAGTTGAACAGAACTGGGAAGTGTAAAAGGCACTTAGATACCATGGTGATAACCTAGAGAAAGAAATGGACAGACTTTTAAAAGGTTATTGTAAAAGTAATCCCCTAAGTCCAAAGCTGAGGAAGAAAAGGTGGTCGCGTAAGGAGTCTTACCAAAGAGGTCTTTTCAAGGATAACTATGGTAAATTAGCAGAGTCCTGTGGCACCTTATAGACTAACAGATGTATTGGAGCATGAGCTTTCATGGGTGAATACCCACTTCGTCGGATGCATGTGACAAAGTGCATCTGATGAAGTGGGTATTCACCCACGAAAGCTCATGCTCCAATATGTTTGTTAGTCTATAAGATGCCTCAGGACTCTTTGCTGCTTTTACAGATCCAGACTAACATGGTTACTCCTCTGATATATGGTAAATTAGGAGATTTAGATGTTCTACTTTAAAATTCCCCCTAGTATATGGCAGCAATTCTATGCTTTTAATTTGTATCCATATGCATTTCTTTCTCTGAAAGCCATCTCACTTTTAACTCACTATGACTTAATACCAAAATAAACAATATAAACTTAGTTTTTCAAATATGCACTAGACTCAGTTTTTGTTACACACATTTGACTAAATTCAGCAGTGCTGTAATGTTATTAACTTCACTCTTCAGGACTGGGATGAGTACACCAGGCACAAGTTTAACTCTGAGAGAACCATTTGGTGGATTGTGTCCCACACTGTCCACTGTGCTTCTGTGAAATTCTGTGTGGTTTGGCATGGGAAAACCCTGAATAGTGTCATAACTGTGTTCAAAATGTGGAAAAAATCCAGGAACAACAGTTTTTCTTGGTATATTTATACTTCTCTACAGAATGTCCGTGTCTTTCGATACTACAAAGAACTAATAGGCTTTAGAGGAGTTGGGGACCCTCATCTTCTGATGAAATTCATTGACCCTAGAGAGGTAAGGGCTATATTTACTGATGTATTTTCATTGCTATATCTGTGTACATGTTACACATGTACTGTACAAAATAGTTCAAGATGTTAATTTTAATTTCATAGCATCATAGAATATCAGGATTGGAAGGGACCTTAGGAGTTCATCTAGTCCAACTCCCTGCTCAAAGCAGGACCAATCCCCAACTAAATCATCCCAGCCAGGGCTTTGTCAAGCCTGACCTTAAAAACCTCTAAGGAAGGAGATTCC
>NW_027426191.1:0-1678 GCF_003597395.2 Chelonoidis abingdonii
TGGAGGAAGACGTGGATAAATTGGAGAGGAGTCAGAGAACAACCAAGAGAATGATGAAGGGATTAGAAATCCTGCTTGAGAGTGATCCACTGAAGGAACTCAATTGATTTAGTTTAACAGAAAGGGGTGTTATTGTTAAGGGGTGACATGACCAAAGTCTGTAAGTACCTACATGAGGAACAAACATTTAACAATGGGCTCTTCAGTCTAGCAGAGATATTTATAGCATGATCCAATGGCTGGAAGATGAATCTAGACTCATTCAGAAAGGATGCTCTACAGGCAGTCAGACTAGGTGATCACAGTGTTTCCTTCTGCTCTTGGAATCGCCCCAGGAGTGTTAATAACATTGCCCTACAGCATGGGGTGTTGTACTGATAAATATGTCAAAGATCAAGAGGTCCTCAGATGCTCCAATAATCTGGGCCATAGATAAGTGCCTCTCCTAGCCCCCAGCCCCATTCTCCCCCAGGGACCTCCTTGCAGGGATCTGCAATGCTTCAGGGATGCTGCATCCCTTGCTCCTCATTTTCCCCTTAGATCCCCAGCCCCCTGTTCCTCTCCTTCTCCTGAGGCCCTTCCCCCTGTTCCTTCTCTTCACCTCAAGCATAGTCCCCAGCCTGGTCGGAGCTGGATTGTGGTAAGAACTGGCCAGGGAGCCCAGGCCACTGTTGAGAGGCCCAGACTCTCCACCTTTAATTGTGGTGTGTCCTGGTGAATGGTAAGACGGGCTGGGGGCTGTTCTTCGGTCCCCTGATCCTCCTGCCCAGGGAAGGTGAAACATCAGGGCTGTGTGGCCAGCTCTTACCACAGCAAGGCTCCAGCTTCCAGCCTGGGCAGGGTCGGGGATATGAGGGAAGTGGAAGAGTAGAGGGTGGTGCCTCAGGGGGAAGAATGGACTCCCAGGGCTCCTGCATTAATCATGTTTCTGACATGACTCAGTCACAAGCACTTTGTTCATGTCACTGCCTCCCTTGGTCCCCTTTCCCCATGGAGAGACAGGCGACTGGTGGGATGTTGGCCCATAAAAAGCCGTATCCTTGGCTGCTCTGACTTCAGAATTCTTGTTGGTGCAGTTAATAAAGAGAATAGATGTGGCTATTGTTGCCCATTTGACCTGGCCTGTCACTTTCCTGGCTCTGGTTAAAAATCTACATGCCATGAAAAAAGCTGCAGAGCCAAGATCAAAGCTCTTCTGCAGTTGCAGTCCTGGCCCTTCCTGAGCAGTCTAGGCGCTGGATGCTCCATGAGCGTGGCACCATGTGTGGTCAGAGGCTATTCAAGGACCACGGACACCCACCATTCCCCGACGCCCTCAGAAAGGTGCATCAACAAGAATTCTGAAGTCAGAGCAGCCAAGGACACGGCTTTTTATGGGCCAACATCCCACCAGTCCCCTGTCTCTCCAGAAACACAAGCACTTTGTTCATGTCACTACCTCCCTTGGTCCCCTTTCCCCATTTCACTCTCCTCCCTCACCAGCGGGTCAGGACATCCGTCTCCCATTGTGCCAGGGCTTAGACCTCATCTAAACTTCTCTACGAAGTGGAGATAAGTAGCTCATATCATCTCAGATGGAACGGTCCAGGATGGAATAGGTGGCTGTGGTCCATGTTTTTTGTCTCCTAAGTCACCAGTGCCATAGCCAGGTGATGAACTGAGCTGTCACTTGAAGAAC
>NW_027426192.1:0-1093 GCF_003597395.2 Chelonoidis abingdonii
CTCTGCCACGGTGCCACTCTCTGGGACTTCTCCCCTAACTGCTCCATTTTTCATCAACAACAATAACATGAAAGGTGAAAGGACGGTAATTCTCCATTTCCTCCAAGCCCTGCAGAGAACCCTCTAGAAGGGGCTCTGTGCACAGATATCTCCAGCGAATTGCATGAGCGCACAACACGGGCTCTCCTGTCACAGTAAATTGCAGCCGGAGCAATCTCCTTGCCAGTGTCAACAGCCTTTTCATCAACTCTGGATTGAGGATTTGATTCTCCCCAACGCTCCGCTGGAAAGAAGCCTTTTCCTTCACAAGCAATTACTTGGATTGTCAAGGGAGGTCTCTTCTGTTTACTAGAAAGACACAGGAAAATGTGAGCAGAGGAGACAGAAGCTGTACAATAAGGCACCACTGGAAACTGAACCCAGAATCTCCTGTTTAAAGGCAGGTGCTTTAGCTGGTTAAGCCATGGTGCCTGCCTCAAGGGCCTATTTGCAACCATTCCACTTGATGGTCCCAGAGAACACCTCCAAATTCCAAAGTAAAAATGTTCCCCATTTCCCTCAAGATTTGCAGACTTTTTGCTGTCTGGCTCTGTGTACGGAAAGCCACAGCTGAGCTAACAGAGGGCTTCTAACATGTGCATCTCCCACCAGCTGCTGTGATCAGATACTGATTAGTGATCTGTGTTTCAGTCACAGCAACTTCAGCTCAACTCTGAGTCAGGGGAACCTTTCCATCAGCTCCAGACTTACCATTTAACACTTTCCAACACTTAGCTGCAAGGAAGGGTCTCTGTGTCTTGAACAAGCACTTACAAGGATTGTGCAGTGAGGTCTTTTCTTTTCATGAGAAGAAATAAGAAAAAGGAACCTGACGAACAAGCCAGGTTCTGCAAAGACGAACTGTCATGCCAAGCCAGGATCTCCTGGTGAGTAGGAAGGCTCTTCAGCCAGCTCTTCCCAAAGGCCAGTATCTAGAGGCCACTTCCCACAGAGATTGATTATGGTTACAGACCCATCCTGAAATTAGGGCAGGATATTTTAAAGCTTCATCTCACAGTAAAGTAACACAATTCAACCATGTCGGCACAGAGGA
>NW_027426193.1:0-2035 GCF_003597395.2 Chelonoidis abingdonii
CTGGCTTCATTTGAAGTAAATGTTTCCATTGTAATTAAAGTGATTCACAGGATTTTGCTAAATTTCTGAGGACATTGACAGTTGCACCTGGCACAAGTTCAGTGACCTTGACATTTCGTAGTCTGCACTTTTCACAATATACTGAAGTGATTTAGGGCTTTGTAAAGGTGACTGTTACGAATAGTTGATGGAAGAAGCAATGGATACTGTAGATATGTTAAACCATAGCCAAGAGCTGAGGCAGTGTGGCCTCCCTCCCCCTTTTAAATTTTATTTGTTTGTTTGTTTATGGCCTAGATTTAGAAATGAAGTCTGCTTGGTCCTTGATGTCAAGGGCTTTCCAATGATTGTCAGAACATAATATGAAAGACATCAGGAGAAGTGAAACCAGGAAGGCAGCAAAATCCCACATGGGACAAACTCTTTGTGGAGCTTTGCTGCCTTCTGCTCATTCCATGTTTGTTTTTTAGTGGCCACATACCCAAAAAGGTAAAAAGCATTTATAATGTTATGGTCTGAGGACTGCCTTGAAAGACCTTGTCCCACAGTGTGCAAGCAAATACACTGAGAATCTCTGCAAATTGCTTTATTTGAAAAACAGTTAAGATACTCAAGTCTAAGGAAAATCTGTGTATTCAGTGGAACTCTGCAAAAATAAACAAAATGAAAGCTAACTCTGTTTTCTGAAGGGGAATGGAAATTAGACTATTTAATGTAAGCAATCAGTTTTTTATTTTATCATAAAACTGTGAGAAAGGAAATAAGAAATGCTTTACTTTTCCTCCAACCTTTTATTCCATATTTTTTTCTGTAACATTAGGCAGCAGCTCCCATAAGTAATGGGTACAGGCTGATACTGCTGAATTTCAGTGCAGGTTGATTGAGTTTCTAAGGTTGGTTGGTGATGGACTTATTCAATTTTTGGCTGATTACTTATCCCTATTATTGAATTGATCTTTGTTTAAGCATCTGAGAGTTGAGAATTGCTCCTCCAGTCCCCCTCTGAAGTTAAAAGTTGATTCCCAGGCAAAGATGAGATTGACTGTTATCAGATTATGTTCAGATAAAAGCCCTTTCCCCAGATCATTCAGCCTGTCATCCAGGCAAACACAAGCAGTTTAATCTTCAGTGGTGTCACAGGACAGGAGATCAGGACGTCTCATCTAGGAACAGAAGCATTGCTGACTTTTTTAATGCAAAGATTTATCCTGCTAATTTTTCTGAACTTAATTGAGTCTCTGTGTAACATGCAGAATAACAGTGCAGTCAAATACCTTCTAATGATGTTTGGTAGCTGCAATTTAAAATGTATAGGCCCTGGTATATGTGCAGACAGACATTGTTCAGAATACTGCCTAAGCACTTATGTACCTGCCTTCCTCCCAGGGCTGGCTCCAGGCACCAGCGAAGGAAGCAGGTGCCTGAGGCGGCCAATAGAAAGGGGCGGCACGTCCGGGTCTGCGGCGGCAGCACTTTGGCAGTGGGTCGTTCACTCCCTCGCTTCTTCGGCGGCAGTTCAATCGTTTTTTTTGCCACTTGCGGCGGCAAAAAAGCTGGAGCCATCCCTGCTTCCTCCTGTTCACCTTCTCACCCAATAATATTACATAACATTTATATAGCACGTGCATCTCCGAAGCACTGGCAGACCTTAATGAATTTTCACAACACTGGGAGAGGGTAGGCAAAAGTTTTATTCCCATTTTATGCATGGGGAAGCTGAGGCACATGGAGAGACAATTTACCCCAGGTAACATAGGATGTCAGACCAGAGTGTAGGGCCAGATAATTTTTGATTCCCTTTCCATGCACTGGTCACTAAGTGTGCACTGCCCTTCAAAGGCAGACAGTCTTTTGCTCAATACTTTACTGAGGTTATAGTCTTACAAAGGTTTCTAACATTGTAAATGTTCAAGACTAACACCCAGGACCGGCGCCAGGGTTTCTCGCGCCCTAGGCGCACGGCCATTTCACCGCCCCCCCCGCGCTGATCCTGTGGCTCTGGTGGAGCTGCCGCAGGCATTCCTGCGGAGGGTCC
>NW_027426194.1:0-1077 GCF_003597395.2 Chelonoidis abingdonii
GAGGTCCCTTCCAGTTCTAGGAGATAGGTTCACGTTTTATAGGCTTCACACACACAGACACAAGAGCCAGACAGAGCCAATTTTAATACAGCTAATGACAAATGGTGCTATTTCTGAAGAGTTCTATGGCTACACTTATCAGACAATGACAGTGGCAGAGAAACAGATCTCCATTTATGATAGACCTTATCGATATTCTGACCCTGGTGTCCACCAGGTCAATTAATATTTCAGATCTCACCCAAAGAGATGCTTACAGCCAATCCTTATTGAGACAGTCCCCTGGTGTTATGTGGACTAGTGATCTGCTAGGTCACTCCAATCCTTGACTCTGGGAGCCAGCCTTACCCTGCTGTGCTGTGAGGACCCCCACTCCTAGGGTGTTCCCGGACAGCCTCTAGCACATAAGCCTCTCTCAGCTATGTGAGTGAACACTTTTGGCCAGCCACTGCTTGGATTGTGCAACCGAATTACTTTAGCAATACCTCTGGTCCCAGACACAACCCTAGGAACCTGTCTTGCAGTGTCCGGTTATGCCCACTGGACACTGAAAGCTTATATGAGTTGATCAATTTGACAAAGAAATTGATATTTACCAGGCTTGTTATCCCAGGGGAGTGTCTGACATGCTTCAAACCAAACACATTGATTCAGGTAGAATAAACAAACATTTATTAACTACAAAAGATAGATTTTTAAGTGATTATAAGTCAAAGCAGAACAAATCAGATTTGGTCAAATGAAATAAAAGCAAAATGCATTCTAACCTGATCTTAACTCTTTCAGTGCCCTTACAAACTTAGATGCTTCTCACTATGGGCTGTCTGGTTGCTATTCAGCCAGGTTCCCCCTTTGCTCAGTGCTTCAGTTGCTGGTGGTGGTGTCTGTAGATAGAGATGGAAGAGAGGAAGAGCATGGCAAACATCTCTCCCTTTTATCATGTTCTTTCTTCCTTTTTGGCTTTGTCCCCCTCCTCTTCAGAGTCAGGTGAGCATTACCTCATCATAGTCCCAAACTGACTGAGGGAAAGAGGGTGACTCACTCGAGAGTCCAACAGATCCTTTGTTGCTGCCTAGG
>NW_027426195.1:0-2171 GCF_003597395.2 Chelonoidis abingdonii
GGGCTTTGTCAAGCCTGACCTTAAAAACCTCTAAGGAAGGAGATTCCACTACCTCCCTTGCTTTCTACTATATAGGTTATATCTGTGCACAGGTAGTAAATGATTGATATAGACTGCATGAAATGGGTGTCCATAGGAAGACAATGATGTGCTTATTGTACTTGTGAGTCAAGGTTACTGATCACTGAGTGAAGGGCATGCCTGCCATGTGGTCCTAGGGTCCCTTTGCTATGATGCTAATTCCACTAATGATATATTTGATGTATTACATGAGGTTGGAATGATCTGTTATCCATTTGCAAGTAGGGTGACCAGATGTCCCGATTTTATAGAGAGAGTTCCGATTTTGGGGTCTTTTTCTTATATAGGCTCCTATTACCCCTGTCCCAATTTTTCACACTTGCTGTCTGGTCACCCTAGTCACAAGCAATACTGGAGATCGCTATCATCATGTTCCAAAGCTGTCTGGAAGGTAAGTGTTTTAATTACTGCAGAGTGAATGGAAAAGCTGCTCCCTAGGACAGAGAGGGAGATGTGACAATTTGGCATTTGGTGAAAGTACCCTGCGGGTCACAGCTTCCCAGCTCTGAGTGGCTTTGGAGATAGCCAATTGCCCAGATCGCATTAGAGGCATGACTATGGACTTCCAGATAACAGGAGCGCTGTGCCAAATCAATGATCTGTGTTTGTTAAAGGGATGCCAAGGAGCCTAGAGCATGGGCAGAAGCCTCTGTTACATTAGTGGAAATCAGTATCAATCCCTCACATTAATTACTACAAGAAATCCATCTGGTGGGGTGGGGTGGGGGGAATTAAAGGTGATGCATGCAACTGAAGGATGGGTGGGACTGTGATTATTAATTGTGAGGTCCGTGAACACTGTGATACTGTATCTCTGCATATGTTTGCATGTCGCAGAACATGCTGTCTGCACTGGATAGATAACAAATAAACGCAACCATTCTGAGCAGCAAGCCTGTGTAAAATTTACCAGGAAACTCATCAGTGACCATGACAAAAGTGAAATCAGATTAATTTCCAGTGTACCCTGAAGTACATTCCAGGTCTCATGGTTGTACAAAGGTACAGGAAAGTCTGGTAAATGTGTTTTTAATGCAGCACGAGGCAATTTTTGGACAATAGACATCTCCTTGAATTCTATGAAAATTGTTAGAATTTTACTTTTCCTCCCCAGCCCATTCTATTTTATTTTGATCTGAGCATCCGTGCCATTTCTCTGCTGGCCTTTATTAATTTATTTCTGTAAGACTTTTTAGAAGAGTTTTTACATTCTTTTGTGCCCTCACAGTTCAAGCATAATTTAATATGTCAAAACTGGTTTGCTTAACTGGGCTTGATTGTTTTACACACTTCCACCAAAGCACGGCAGTCGGCTTTCCAGGCATACTCTGCTGCCCAGACAAATGACGTGTCACAGCTGCTAGGGCTTGCGCTTGTATTGTGACAGCAGTAGCTTCCCCTGACAAAGCTAGAAGCAGGGAGTTTAGACAGTGGTAATACCAATGGACAGATCTCAGGTCAGGGCAATGTGCCCCCCCCGCCCACCATCAATCACCACCAGGCGCACAGGCGAGCTTATGCTTGAGAGACTTAATTGGTCATTCATGTGAAAAAAGAATTTAGGCCAGGAAGGAGAATTTTGATCGCACCCGAGAAAAAAGAGACTTGCCCATTGGTGCTTGCCCACATATAGCCCCACAGGATTAACACCAGGAGTGTGTACCTCAGATGGATGCAGCAATAAGCACACCCCAACCCCTGACCTCTCCAAAGTCCCCCTGGATAATCCAGACCTTGTTCCATTGGTCTCTCAAAGTGTTCACAGATTGGGTGCTTCCAAGGAAGTAATATACCCAGCACGCCAGGAGCACCTCCGCTTAACACCCAGCACTGAGATATGTTTAGAGTGAAAACCGGTATAACAAAGTAGAGGGAGACTCTTGGTAAAGGCAAGTGGAAATATTGGGAACAAATAAATTCTAGAGCAGGCGTAGGCAACCTATGGCACACGTGTCAAAGGCGACACGTGAGCTGATTTTCAGTGGCACTCACACTGCCCAGGTCCTGCCCACTGGTCCGGGGAGTTCTATATTTTAATTTAATTTTAAATGAAACTTCTTAAACATTTTAAAAACCTTATTTACTTTACA
>NW_027426196.1:0-2360 GCF_003597395.2 Chelonoidis abingdonii
TCCTGATTGGTGGCAGCGTATCAGATCTAAGCTGGTAATTAAGCTTAGAGGATTTCATGCTAGTACCTCATTTTTGGACTCTAAGGTTCAGATTGAGGAAAGTATCCTATGACAGACACCCCTGTAACCTTCACCGCCCAAGCAAAGGACAGTGATTTGGCAGGAGGAGGCCCAGCCGTGTTTCTCAGAGATGACAGGAGCTTGGTGTAGGTGAGATAATCTACTTTAGCCTGTTATGTCTGGACTCTAGGAAGTGCGTTACACTTTTCCTGTGCACCTGCCACCCTTCTGCCAGGGGTGTCAGCAGCAACCAAGGCCAAGTCCTTATTTTAGGGGATTCGCTACAATGTCTTAACTTTTCTCTCCAGCCCCCACAGCCATCTAGGGATCTGCACCCAAGCTGGGAGCCTTGACCAGGCCAGTCTGTTCCCACTCGCAAATGAAGAGCTTTGAAGAACCAAACTTTGTTGGGGGTGAACTGGGGACGTCTGTTTACAGTTTAACACCTTCCACCACCATTTAGCGCGTCACAGTCCCAAACAAACGAAACCCTAAATGACTGAACCTGAATGTGAACCAGTTGGTTCCCCTCAGCTTCCTCCCCCACAGTCTGGGGTTCCTGGAGACCAGGAAAGTCAGGGTCCCTGAGCAGCTCTGGGGCTCTACCACCTTCCCAGCGATAGCGATTCCAGTAGCTGGGACAGGGAGGCCTCACCAGTCACTGGGCGCTGTCGAGGCTGCTGTGAATTCCGCTGCTCCCGCTCTACTGTGTGCAATGGCTCTCCCGCGGCTGTTTCCCCACCGAACATGGGGGGCTGTGGATGAATCCAGCTGCTGCTTTGCTCTGTTGCCGCTCAGCTACCTGGGACTGCTGCTGGGCTCTAACATCTGCTTCTCCCAGGCTGGACAACTGGTCCCCCTGGTGAGCTCTGCCTACCTAAGGCAATTCCAGCTCTCAGCTCAGCTCTTTGAGATACAAGGAGGTTGGGATTTTAAGTACCAGCCACGTCTCTATCACCCAAAGAGTTATTCCCATCACAAACATTCAATCTCTCTCCCCTTGCCCTCCAGCGCTATCCAGGGCCTCTCATCGTCGACACAAGGAGCAAAGTCTAGCCTTGCACAAGCAATGTAATTACTGCAGTGGCTGTATGCTAATGTAAATTAAGTTGACTTAATTTTGGAGTCTAGACGGGACTACAGTCTTGCTTTCACTACACCTGTAGCTCCGTGTTGTGCTATTAAGGAAAGTGTGTATCCTCAGTTGAAATCATTCCAGCTGCTGCGTAGTGTCCCTGAAGGACAGCACACCTGGTAGGTTTGTGTAGGTCCAGCGGACATGCTGTCATGGAGTCACAGGTCCGATGCTCTGGAACTGTTCTGTATAAAGCCAGCCAGGACTCTCGAGTAGCATGATTCCACTCAGGGCACGCTGTCCAGGCCAAGAAACCTCATCGGCTATGGTCTTCCTGGGTCTAACCTCAGAGCATTCATCACCCCTGTGCTCACCGTGCACCTCCCGGAGTGGGTCCACCTGGATGGGACCCCTGGGGAAGCCAGAGGCCTCTGTATCCCAAATTTGCAGTCAGCAGTGACTCTCAGCCAATGCTGTGAAGCAAAAGGCTCATTAGTTGACAGGAAAACGGTAGAGAACAGAGCTTGTTAGCCAAAAAGCTCGACCATTCAGCAAATACAATCTTGGGGGGGCCCTTGGGGGCCCTCTCTGACTTCCCAACAGGAGACTGACCTGCTTCCAGTTGCCTGACCTCTGACACGCCTGTTGCCCTCCTCCTGGATTTGTTTCCTGGGCAAAGTTCCCCTCCTGGTTTCCAGGTTATGAAGGGCATCATCCATTGCTTAGGTGCAGCAGCTGGAGAAGCCTCACCTGCCTCTGGGGGTCTCAGCAAAAGTGACACACCCTTATTCCCACCATTGGCGCAGTACATTGGGAAACTGAGGTACACAAGTATTGTGCAAAACAGTAAGACTCACGTACAACATAACAAGATGGAAAACTCATTTTGTCACATGCGCTCCAGGGGGACACTCAGAGGTTGCAGGGTGTCATAAACAGATAGTAGAGGTTAATAGAACAGAAGTACTTTATATCTCTTTTGTCTGTAAAGGGTTAACAAGTTCAGTAAGCCTGGCTGTCACCTGACCGGAGGACCAGTCAGGGGACAGGATACTTTCAAATCTGGAGGGAGGGAAGTTTCTGTGTGTGCTCTTAGTTTTTGGTTGTTGTTCACTCTGGATTCTGAGAGTGACCAGATGTGCAACCAGGTTTCTCTCCAATCTCCCTGATACAGGCTCTTGTAAGTTCAAAATAGTGAGTCTTAGGGAGATAGGCGAGTTAGGTT
>NW_027426197.1:0-18761 GCF_003597395.2 Chelonoidis abingdonii
CTTTGGATTTGTGTGGTATCTCTTTAAGACAGAGTCCAGCCTTGGAATTGGTAGCAGTTAAGGATCTGAAAACTGGTGAACAGGCTCCTGTCTCTGTTAATGCAAATTGCCTGGCTGGCAGGGAGATGCAAGACTTGCTAATAGCTATTAGCAAAGAGACCACACCCAAACAGCCAGTGAATTCTGTTAAGCAAGAAAGCTCAGGATTTGACCTTTATGAACAGGGAGAAATGAAAAAAAAACAAACAAGCTAACGGAATTAAACAAAAGGCGTAACAGAAATGCTTGTGCGTGTACACGTGCAATGGATTTGTTGTTATTGCTAATGGTGATTTTTTGTAACCAATGTGTTGCTAACACTTAACATTGTAAAAATATAAAATGTGCCTAATCTTTTGAAAAATCCCTTGAACATGTTAAGAGTTATGGATAACTATGCACTTTATGTTAACAGACCTTGTAATGCTGATGTTGAACAGTATAGTCTTGGAACTTTTCATAGGAGAAAAGACATTCCAGATCTTATGTGCTGAATGAAAAGGAAAACTGAGGCACACTAACATTGCTTTCATAGCTAAATTCCAAGTTTCCTATACTATGAACAACATTAATATCTACATTAACTTAATGTTAATTGAGTTCCAAACATTTGCCAGAGCTTGTGTGGATAAAGTAGTTATGTTCTTTAGCTCTTGGCAAGAACACGAGACATACAGGAACAAGAGCAGATCCAATCCTCTATTGTTTTAACCAAGTTTTACCTTGAGTTTATAAAGAGGTTGAATCATGTTATTCCACATGATTTTGATAAACCATTTCTGTTTTACACTGATATGACTTCTAACCCAATACTAGCTATAGTAAGACAGAAACAAGGATCGGAAGCTCCTAAGATGCAGTCAATGGTGTTTGTGTCATTCCTTCCTGCGTCAGTTTTGCTTTGGGGATGTGACATTATTGACACAAACTGTGACCGTATAGACCATTATTGTAACCAAGTTCCTGTAGTGGCACCAAATCTTGTCAAAATGAGATTAAGTAAGGTGTCTCTGAAGAGGTTATGATTTGCTGGTTATGATTATGCTCTCTGTATGCAAATTTCATTTTTTGTATTTAAAGTTATATGTACTATCTCTATACTGTCTGCATTTCAAACTTATGCTATGCTTCTGGGTGACACCCCAGACAATTTGGCATCAGCACTGCCTAGTCTGCTTGATGGCCCATTAAGGACCATCAGCTATACAGTTGACTCACTGAGAGAAGGCAGATACACCTTGTGACTCAGCAAGGCATGCAGGGAAATGCCTATGAACAGAACTCTTAGGTTTTTCTGTGCCATGTGCTGGGTAGCTTGACAAAGGAAGCACAAGCCACATGGCAAAAGGACTGTGAAAGGCAGCTGCATCATCTACATTTTGTTTTCAATCCTCCTTCTAACCTCTGGAGTACAGGTCTCAAACTCATTTTACCTTAGGGCCAGTGCCAGTCTTCAAATCCTTCTAGTGGGCCAATAATGTCACTGAAGATGGTGTTCAGAAAACAAAAATTTTATATTATAATTTTTATTTCAAATTTCTTGGAAATAATAAAACTGTCATACAATTTTACACAATTTTTCGCCTCCCAGAGAGTTTTTAGTGTTGGCCAGACATCTGGCAACGCTTCAGTTCTGTCAGTTTGTGTATGTTTGGCCTCAGTGACAGCAGTTGAAACCTTCAGGATTGCAGCAAGGTGTGCATCAGATAGTTGTGTTCAGTATTTTTACTGTATTCACTGTGCAAAAAAGAGATGCTGCCTCTACGCCAGGGGTTCTCAAACTGGGGGTCGGGACCCCTCAGGGGGTCACAAGGTTATTACATGGGGGGGGCTGTGAGCTGTCAGCCTCCACCCCAAACCTCGCTTTGCCTCCAGAATTTATAATGGTGTTAAATATATTAAAACATTTTTTTAAAATTTATAGGGGGAGTCACACTCAGAGGCTTGCTGTATGAAAAGGGTGACCAGTACAAAAGTTTGAGAAACCCTGCTCTGCTCTGACTCTGCCTGGTAACTAATGATGTTGCCTCCATGGCTGACTCTGCCCGGCAACTAGTGATGGTTTCTCTGTTCCTCTCCCCCAGACAACGGGAGCTCCATGGGGGATGGTGCCTGCAGCTGAGATTCCTGGCAACATGTCTGCCTGCGTCTCACCTCCGTCTCTCCTCTGCGGGAAGAAGTGGGGAAGTTCTCTAGCCACAGATAGCCAATGGACTGGGACTTTGAGACCCCTGCTCTGGAGGAACTTTTCTGCAAACTGAAGCTCCGAACAAAGGACTGAATGACCCATCCAAGCTGTGGATGTACTCGAGAGACTTGATTTGAATCTGCCGTTTATTCCGTCACTGCTAAAAGCCTTAACCAAGAAGTTTGCCATTAGATTTTAGATTTTAAAGGACTGGCAACAACGTGATCTGTGGGTAAGATCTGATTTGTATATTGACCTGGATCTGGGGCTTGGTCCTTTGGGATCAGGAGAACCACTCTTCTTTTACTGGGATATTGATTCACAGGTCTCCGTGCCACCATCACCCAGTACAACAAGTGTTTATTTTGCCGGAAACCTATTCATAGCCAAGTAGTACCGTGCAGGGACTGACTCTGCCCTGTCCAGCTAGTTTTTCAGATCCTAAACTGCCCCGTAACTCTAACCAATGTTTCGCTTGCCTCATGGCTGACAAGTCTCCTGTGAACTTTCTGCTTTGGCCTGATATTAAGTATAGTGAGTGATTGCCTCCTTCCCTCCTCTCCCCAACACAGAACATTCCAATATCGGATCTGAGCTAGCCCGAGAGGGATTGGCTGTCGCTGTTGCTGTTATGCCGTTGGATAGTTCCTAGCAAACCGTTCTTGTCCAATGACGGTTATTCTCTTCCTCTGACGAGCAGACCCAACGTGGGCCTGTGAGGTTCTCTAGCCACAGGTAGAATAGATACGCGAGATTTGGCTTACTGATGAGACTTTAGCCCAGGCACCCAACTGCTCGGTTGAACCAGGAACCTTGCTACAAACTGACAGAGGTGCTCCTGGCTCTATCCACCAGAACATGGACCTGAATCAGGCTGAAATGACCCAATCCAAGAAGTCGTGGATGTACTCAATAGACGTCTGTTGATTGAATCTGCGTTTGTCTACCTATCATATGCTAACAGAAAGCCTAAGAACCAAAGATACCAGTTCCATAATTAGATGTTTTAGATTTTCTAAAGGATAGACGAACAAACGTAGATATGTGACGCGTTGTATAAGAATTCTGATTTGTATATGACCCTGGGTCTGGGCTTGGTCCTGGTCACTTGAACACTTGTTCTTAAACCATTTCTCTCCTATACTAATAATCCTGGTGGAGATTATTATTCTCATACGACAAAGGCCAATCCCCCAGCGGAGCGTTGTCAATCGCTAGTGTTGATACTAGGGGGGAAATGTGCTGATGGTTTAGAATCTCTTAACCGGGTGACATATTTTGTGCTTCGTTCATCCTGGACTTAGGAGAGCCTTTTACGCTCCAGAAAGAGGAAAGATTTAAATCCACAAGACATCTTTGTCTGCGTTTGGTATCTTGTTTCCAAAAGGAGTTTGCGTAGGTCGCTTAGTAAAGGTCAATCTTCCACCCAAATATTGGTGGACTTTGATAAAAATTTGTCCCGTTCTATATTTTATCCAAGAATGATACTGTCTGTCTACAGCTTCTTTTACTGGGATATTGATTCTCATAACAAGGCATCCCCATGAGAAGCAACGCTGGTGTTGATACTGGGAAACTGGAGTGTCAAAGGGAATTGCTTGTGTGACTTATGGTTAGCCAGTGGGGTAAAACCAAAGTCTTCTCTGTTTGGCTGGTTTGCTGTGCCTTAATAGTAAAGGCACTCCAGTTTTGAGCTGTAATTGCCCTGCTCTAAGCAATTTGTCATGAACTGATACTCTCAGTTGTGTCCCGCCAAAGGACTCATTGTTACATATGGTTAGATTAAATTCCATTAATTCTAACGAGATTGGTGCCTATTGACACTAGACTGCATTGAAAAATCTGAGTAGAAGATTTTAGTTGTTAAGCTCTGGTATGTCACGAGGTGAGATATAATAGATAACCCAATACTGATATGACAGATCAGACCAGTTCTTTACCGGAGATATGGGCTGTTATGTTAGTCATTGCTCTGATATGGCAGAGGGTGCTCTACATGGGTACCAATGTTCTGTCCTCCGACTGAGACTCCTGGCACTTCGCTCTGAAGGCTGCATTTAGCCTTAAAATTTCAACCTGTAACCAGGAGAGGAAGGGAATATTCTGAATATTTATGGTATTAATTCACAAGATTTGATTAACTTTTCATGCTATGTTCTTCCAATTGAATTGCCCAGCCTGTTTTTTTGTTCCTAGGCTCAACCCATGGGAGACACAGAATGCAGAAACCAAATGACCATCCCAGAATTAATTCTCCTGGGATTCGGGGATCTCTCTGACCTTCAAGTTCTCCTTTTTCTAATGTTCCTAGTGATCTATATTGCAACTGTGGCTGGGAACACTCTCATTGTGGTGCTTGTTGTGACAGATCAGCACCTTCACACCCCAATGTACTTCTTCCTGGGCAACTTGTCCTACTTAGAGACCTGCTATACCTCGACCTTCCTCCCCAGGTTATTGGCCAGTCTCCTGACTGGGAACAGAACCATCTCATTTATTGGCTGCTTCACACAAATGTATTTCTTTGGTTCTCTGGCAGCTACAGAATGCTATCTCCTAGCAGCAATGTCTTATGATCGGTATTTAGCGATATGTAAGCCCCTGCACTATTCAACTCTTATGAATAAGAGGTTTTGCCTCCATTTGGCTGCTGGATCATGGTTGAATGGTTGTTTGGCTACTTCCATCTTTATATTATTCATGTCATCATTAATATTCTGTGGCCCGAATGAAATTGACCACTGCTATTGTGACCCCATCCCATTGATAAAACTCTCCTGCAGTGACACACACCTGATCATATTGATGGATTTCATACTAGCCTGTGTATTCACCCTGCCTCCATTCCTACTAACCCTGACTTCCTATGTGTGTATCATTGCCACCATCATGAAAATCCCTTCCACCACCGGGAGGCAGAAGGCCTTTTCTACCTGCTCCTCTCACCTCTTCGTGGTAACAATTTTCTATGGCACAATAATGATTGTCTACATGCTACCAAAACGTGATAAACTTAGAGACCTGAAGAAAGTGCTCTCTCTTTGCTACACGGTTCTGACTCCCCTGGTAAACCCCCTCATCTACAGCCTGAGAAACAGAGAGGTCAAGGAAGCCTTGTGCAAAGCAGTCAGTAAATGTAGCTTTCACAAAAACATGCAGAGACTCTGAGATAATAACTTAACCTGAGGTTTTCAAAGTTGCCTGTGTGATTTAAGCAATCATTCCCCATTAAAATTAAGTTGAAAAGTCCCATTGAAAAATCTCAGCACTAAAATGAAAAAGAATTGGAGATGATCAGCATAGAGTTACAAAGACAGTTTTTGTGGTCCCTCGCTGTGTCCATGTAACACAACTTATAGGAAATTGCCATTGCGGACAGCTCTATCTCTCTCATGTTCAGCACTGATACACACTATATTATTGTATTTTTCTCCATGATGTTGGCAGTTCATCCTATGTGAGAAGAGTGTATAGTGTCCAAAACTGGGCAGAGCAAACATTGTGTAAGGCACAAAATCCACTAAACATGAAAGTAAATCTTTGTGTACCTCCCCTGTTCATCGTTAGCATATATGTTAGATAATAAAGTCTTGTAATCAAATTCAGATGAAGTGGAATTTTTCATAATGTTTCATATGAATAGTGTATGTGCCTCAGTTTCCCCTATAGGGTGCATATTTAATTAGGTGGGGGAAAGGACTGTTTACTCTTTGCAGAGACTTAGAGACAAAGGTATGACCGATGCCTAGCTGCCTTGGGCCTGGGTACCCATGACCATGGAGACTTCCAGAACCAAATGGACACTACAATTGCCCGGACATTTGCCGCCTAGCAACAAATGACCATGGATGGCCCACACTTAGCAGGAAGCCAGCTGGATGTGACAAGATGGAGGACAAAGGACTGGAGAGGGATTCTTAAGTGTGGACTGCTGGAGGCAGGGAGAAGCTTCTGGACTGGGACTACAGAGGGATCACAGAGCTCTGGGCTTTGGGACTGACCCAGATGTAACTTTCCATTCTCTATGTTAATGAAAGACTTTCTATGCTGTGTTCCAGACATCTCATAAACCGTCCTGCTTTTACAAGCCTGGCTGAAAGTCACTCCTGAGTCAGGAAGGCAGGGGTGCATTGCCCCCTTTGGGTGTGCAAGTCTTCCCCATGTGTCCAATTCAGGTGGACTCACTGAGGGGAGCTCAGAGTGAGGATCAGGGGTACTGAAGGCTGCTACATTAGGTTCCAGGAGGTGATGAAGCCAAGAGGCCTACCCTAGTGAGGGTGTGACCCTAAGGGGGCTGACAACCTGAAGGGGTTCTCCCAGGGACTCTTCCAGAGCTGTTTAAGAGCACTGGACCTGTGGATATGTGACAGGATGACTTCATCATGCTTGTAGCTACATGTCATTTCTTATGCCCCTAAGGACACAATGGAGAATCCAAATAGAGTTCAGGTCAGTATTGTCCTTTTAACCAGGTTGGGAGGTGGCCATAACCATGGTCCCATCATAGACTTTCTAACTGAGCACCAGGCAGAGTGGAGACAATTTTAACCAATTTTTTATTTCCATAAAAAAGCCATTTCTAATCAAAATAAATGTTTGGATAATAAAAATACTAACTCCTGGGGCAGCAGAGATAGGGAAGTAAGCCTGAGAAATCTGACATGCCTGAAATTCTGCTTATTGCCGTCATCTGCCTCTGCAAATCCACCCAGGGATGCTCAGAAGGGGGGGAAATTGGGGCAATTTGCCCCAGGCCCTGGCCACCATAGTGCCCCCCACAAGAGTTTTTCGGGGCTTGTGGAGTGGTGGTCCTTCACTCGCTCCGGGGGCTCTGGAAAACTCTCACAGACCTGGGGCCCCCGGATCTTCTTCTGCTCTGGGTCTTTGGCGGCGGGGAGTCCTTCCGCTCTGGGGCGGAAGGACCACTTGCTGCCGAATTACCGCTGAAGCGGGGGCTACTGCCGCCAAAGACCTCAGACCCCGTGAATCCTCTGAGCGGCCCTGAATCCACCACCTTCACTGTGCTCACACAGGCCGGATGCAAACAGCCAGGCCCCAGCAGTGACCTAAGGACACTTCACCAGGAACAGCTTCATAGCTCTTATCTGGGCTAACCTGGTTGTGACCAGCTCCAGCAAAGCCACCACACCAGGATCACCAGTCCTTGGAGGAGGGAAGTTGGGCAAAGAACTAGACTCACAAACCAGGTCCACTGGGTCTGTCCAAACCCAGCAGGGGGTTTGCCCGGGCAAACGTAGAACTGAGGCAATACCTGGTGTCGCATCTGTCAAACGATCACTGATGAAGGACCATGCATGTGCCTCTGCAAGGCAGAAGCTGCTCTGCTGCTGCCAGCTGCACAGAGAAGTTCAAAGGGAGGGGAACTGTTGCAATGAGTGTCCCCAAACCTCACTGCAACAAGCACCCGTCCCAGGAGGGGTCGTTCTCAGGGCACGGTGTCTCGCCAGCCCCAGGTGCCTTAGACAGCTCTGCTGTATGCAGGGCCCTCTCCTTGGGGCATGAGGCAACCTATGGCGAGAGGATGTGGCTACTACATACCAATGGGTAGAACTCCTGTGATGTCAAAATGGCAGTACTGGCTCAGTCACTGGGAGCATGTCAGGAGTTGGCCAGAGACAGGGGAGATGGGCACCACTGAGAACGGTAGGACTTCAGCTCTGCAGAAATTACCTTCCAAGGGACCTAAGGAGTTAGGCACCCAAATCCTTAAGATGGATGCTTAACTCCCTTAAACACTATGAGAAGCTCTGCCTGGAGATCCACTGGTGTCCTATCATGGTAAATTCAATCTATGCATTTCCATTGGAAACAGACCCCACATTATCTTTGAGGAATGTGCTTCTACCCAGGGCCGGCGCTTCCATTTAGGTGACCTAGGCAATCGCCTAGGGTGCCAGGATTATTGAGGGGTGGCATTTTGCCGGAGGGGCGGCAGGCGGCTCCGGTGGACCTGCTGCAGGCATTCCTGCGGACAGTCCGCTAGTCCCACGGCTCCGGTGGACCTCCCGCAGGCATGCCTGAGGCAGCTCCACCAGAGCCACAGGACCAGCGGACCCTCCGCAGGAACGCCTGCGGCAGGTCCACCGGAGCTGCGGGAGCAGCGTGCGGGGCGGCGAAATAGCCGTGCAGCTATAGCTCCAAAAACTCTGGCACTGGTCCTGCTTCTACCATTCTTGATATCCGGGTGTTCTGGTACCATCCCTCTGGAATGTGTTTATGTGACTGCTTAGTGCCTAGGACTGCTTCTGTTTTTGCAACGCCAGCCCTCTTCTTGCCAACTTCATAAATCAGAGAGTGAACCTGCCAGCAAGAATGCTTAGTAACACCCTGATTTTGGCTCACAGCCTCACTTTGCTTTACAGCAGATGGGCCTGACTTCTGTTCAGGCCTTAGACCTTATGTCTCGGGTTCTCTCTAATACAACCACTAATGTTGCAATCAGGCTATTCTACAATTTGGTTCTCAGTGGCTCTACTTTGGAATAGCACACACCTAGCAGTAGATAAGAAATAAGGAAAGGTGTGATTATGCTCTCTAGGGTCACTAGAGGGCAGAGGAAAGGAAAGATGCAGTGGATGTTGCCCAGTGGATAGCAGTCAAAGTGCAAGGACAAGAAAGGAGATGTTATGTTGCCAAATGACCATCTGAGGGAAGTGGAAAGGAAGGTGAAGTTCAATAATGGTTTATTAATTGTGAAGAATGGGCCCTGAAGAGAAGAGGAAATCTGCAATATGTGATGAACTATGGATACTGGCAGACATTGGGAAGTGAGAAATAGGCTGTTATACTAAATAATGGCCAGCAGTTAACATGAGTCAAGAACTGGAAAGAGGCAGCTATGACAACAAGAAGAATCCAATAGAGGAGGGCAAAGAAACAGGCTGGTAAATCAACAATAGATGGCAACAGAGGAGAGGAACTGATCGGGGGTGTCAGAAATACTGAGTAGTGATCATAAGATTTTAGTAGCCAACACAATGGGAAAGTTATACTAGAAAAACGGCCACTAGGTGGCAGCATAGATTGAATATTAATAACTGCGTAGGGCAAGTATATTATACAGGCCATCATCTTGACAGGTATCTCCCAAGAATGAGAGCTGGTATTTGTTCATGATCTCAATTATTTTCCACATGGAATCATTAGACTTAATAAAAGATACAATTATACAAGTCACACTGTACAAGTCTCACTGGGCATTGTTAGCAAAAAAGCTTTGGGGACACAGAATGAGCCAAGTGGGAGAAAGGTTGAAGTGGGACTGTACCAAAAACGGTGAAGACCGAATACAAATATGAAAGAGGATTTACATTTTGTAAATCTAACGGGAAGCTCATTTTCCAAAGGTAAATCAAATGCACCTGCTCATCCCTTCAGGTAACTCCAGGTCTCTTCACTGAGAAAACACAGTTTTTGAAGAAGAAATTGGAGAGACAAAAACCTCAGCTGAAGAACCTGAATCCTGACTACCAAATGCTAAGAAATAAGAGCTCATCTCTTCAAGCTTGGGCTGTGCTGTGGTTACAGGTGAGCACCATCTGCCTGACTGTATTTCTATACCTCTATGAATGTGCTTTGTGAATATGAGAGGGACAAGGTGGGTGAGCTAATATCTTATATTGCACTAACTCCTGTTGGTGAATGACAGAAGCTTTTGAAAAAAAGAACAGGAGTACTTGTAGCAACTTAGAGACTAACACATTTATTTGAGCATACGTTTTTCTGGGCTACAGCCCACTTCATGAGATGCATAGAATGGAACATATAGTAAAACATTTTCACATAGCCGACAAGAAGGTGTGAGGATGCTTATCATGGGGAAATAGATTCAATTTGTATAATGACCCAGCCACTGTCAGTCTGTATTCAAGCCCAAGTTAATGGTATCTAGTTTTCAAATTAATTCCATTTCCGTAGTTTCTCATTGGATTCTGTTTTTGAAGCTTTTCTGTTGCCAAATTTCCACCTTTAAGTCTGTTACTGAGTGACCAGAGAGGTTGAAGTGTTCTCCTACTCGTCTTTGGAGACACAAAGTGAACCAAATGGGTGAAAGTTGAAGCGGGACCTTATAAAAAAGTTTGAAGACTGAATATAAATATGAGGCCGCACTTTTACACTTTTTAAATCAAAGGGGAAGCTCATTTTCCAAAAGTAGAACAAATGTACTTGCTCATTTCCTTCAGGTAATAGTGTCTCTCTTCAAGCCAGAGTTAATGGTATCTAATTTGCAAATCAATTCAAGCTCAGCAGTTTCTCCCTGGAGTCTGTTTTTTAAGACTTTCTGTTGCAAAATTGCCACCTTCAGGTATGTTCTTGAGTGGCCAGAGAGGCTGAAGTGTTCTCCTACTGGTTTTTGAGTGTTATGATTCTTCATGTCAGATTTGTGTCCGTTTATTCTTCTGCATAGAGACTGTCCAGTTTGACCAATGTACATAGCAGAAGGGCATTGCTGGCACATGATGGCATATATCACATTGGTAGATGTGCAGGTGAACGAGCCCCTGATGGCGTGGCTGATATGATTGGGTCCAGTGATGGTGTCACTTGAATAGATATGCGGACAGAGTTGGCATCAGGCTTTGTTGCAAGGATAGGTTCCTGGGTTAGTGTTTTTGTTCAGTGGTATGTGGTTGCTGGTAAGTATTTGCTTCAGATTAGAGGGCTGTCTGTAAGCGAGGACTGGCCTCTCTCCCAAGATCTGTGAGAGTGAGGGATCGTCTTTTAGGATAGGTTGTAAATCTTGGATAGGTTGTAAATAATGTAGACTAGGGGACATGAGAGTCAAAAATGGGAAAGAATCAGCTACACAGAGAAGAATCCACTGGAGGAGAGTAGAGTAACAGCCTGTCATTCTGGGAAATAGACGTTAGATGGAAGCAGAGTAAAGGAAATGGGGGCCGGAGGGTGTCAGAAATACTGATTAGTGACCAATAGATTTCAGTAGCTAATAAAATCATAGGAAAGTTATACTGTAATATGGGCACTAGGTGGCAGCACAGAATCATTGGGTTAGAAGGGACCTCAGGGGTCATTTAGTCTAACCCCCTGCCAAGATGCAGGACTTGTTGAGTCTCAGCCATCCAAGACTGATGGCGGTCCAGCCTCCTTTTGAAAACTTCCAGTGAAGGAGATTCCATGACTTCCCTAGGCGGTCTGTTCCATTGTCCTTCTGTTCTTACACTTTGGAATTTTTTCCTGAGATTTAATCTAAATCTGTTATGCTGCAGTTTGAACCCATTGCCTCCTCTCCTGCCAACTGTGGAAAGAGAGAATAACTTTTCTCCATCTTTTTTATGGCAGCTTTTCAAGTATTTGAAGAGCACTATCGTGTCCCCCCGTTAATCTCTTCTTTTCCAAACTAAACATACCCAGTTCCTTCAGCCTTTGCTCATGTGACTTGCATTCCATCCCTTTGATCATCTTTGTTGCTCAGCTCTGGATCCTTTCCAGTTTATCTACATCTTTTCTATATTGGTGACCAAAATTGGACACATTCTTCAGCTGAAGCCTAACCAGAGCCAAGCAGAGCAGTACTATCACCTCCTGAAACTTGAATGTTATGCCTCTGTTAATGAAACCTAAAATTGCATTTCCTTTTTTTGCAGTAGTATCACATTCCTGACTCATGTTGAGGTTGTGATGTACCACAACTCCTAGATCCTTCTCAGGAGTGCTGCTGCCAAGCCATTTTTCCCACATTCTGTAGTTGTGCATTTAGTTTTTCTTATCTAAGTGAAAGCATGTTGTAAGGGTGATATGATCTACTTAGACCACCCCTTTAATAATATTCAATATATGCTGCCATCTAGTGGGCATTTCTGAAAATAGCTGCCCTTATAACAGGCCATCACCTTGGATAGGCATCTCCCAAAAATGAAAGCTGGTGGTTGTTCATGATCTCAAATATTATACACATAAAATCAGCAAAGTGTCCTGTGGCACCTTATAGACTAACAGACGTTTTGGACCATGAGCTTTAGTGAGTGAATACCCACTTCGTCGGATGCGTGAGAGGAAGTGGGTATTCACCCATGAAAGCTCATGCTCCAAAATGTCTGTTAGTCTATAAGGTGCCACAGGACTCTTTCCTCCTTTTACAGATCCAGACAAACAAGGCTACCCCTCTGATATTTTACACATAGATTCATTAGACTTTAAAAAAGTTGGAATTATACAAGTCACACTGTACAAGTCCCATTGGTCATTGTTAATTACAAAGCTTTGGAGACACAAAATGAACCAAGTGGGAGAAATGCTGAAGTGGGACCATATTAAAAAGTATGAAGACTGAATACAAGTATGAGGCAGCATTTAGACTTTGTAAATCAAAGGAAAAGCTCATTTTCCAAAGGTAGATCAAATGCACCTGCTCATCCCTTCATGTAACTGCAGGTCTCTTCAAATGAGAAAATCCAGTTTCTGCAGAAAGATGAGAGACAAGAACCTTAGCTGATGAACCTATGTCCTGGTGGCCAGTAGGTCATTGCTTCAAGCTTGGGCTTTGCTTTGGTTACAGATGAGCACCATCTTCCTGACTGTATTCCTATACCACCACCAAACAAAGGCATGAATGTGCTAGGGGAATATTAGATGGACAAAGTGGTGAGATAATATCTTATATTGCACTAACTCCTGTTTGTGGAGGAAAGAAGTTTTTGAGCTACAGAGAGCTCTTCTTCAGGTGAATATTAGAAGTTTTAGTCTCACCTTCCCACCGCAGTGCCAGTCAGTGTTCATAGCACCATTTCATAGAGATGGAGCGTGAGATCCATGTCTTGTGACAGGTCCTCAGTTGGGGATCTGCCCTGATGATACAAATGGAGCTACCTTGATTTACATCAGCTGAGAATCTGGCTCACTGTGTGCCTAATGGGGTGGCAAACGCTGATAGTCTTACCAGCCTAGGTGACCCATCCCAGATTGTTCCTAGACTCTGAGTTCAGGGACAGGGTCCTCCCCCCAGTGCCATTCTTGTGTTATCATCCCACAATCATTATGGTCTGGAGAGGGTCACTCTCCAGTTAGGGTTTAACATCAGCCTGGTTTTTGTCCCTTCCTAACATCCACCTTCCAAAGAGCTGTATTTGTTTATTGCTACATAGTGAACGTCGGGAAACAGAAAAGGCATCGCCAGTCCCTCACCACGTCACCTTCACCTCCACAGGAACTAAGGGAGAATTTCCTCCTCTTCATAATTTTATGGCATAAAGTGATCTCTTGTGAGGAGGGTGGGAATTATTCCTTCTCTTAAAGGCCACTGAAATGCTGAATATACCAGGAACTTTGTTAGATTAATTTCCTTTAATTCTAACAGAAGATCGATGCCTAAGGAAAATAGTCTGCTCTGGAAATCTCAGTTCAACGTTTTAGTTGATGTATTTGTTGATTTTGACTTCTAAGTCATGGCACGATTCTAGCAATTGCCAGAAGTGAAATACTGCATTTAAGCATCATTGTTAAGCTTCACTAACTCCACCAGAGAGGTCCTATGGGGCCATCTGCCTGTCCCAAGTCAGGATAAAGGAGGAGGGTTGGGCGTGGGGCTAGCAACTCCACTCCGTAAAAAATCAACCTGCTACAGAAACGCCAACAACAGAGACAACAGAGACTTTTACCCTGGAAAAAGAAGGGTCTTCAACTCGAAGATGCATGACTCTGGGTGGTGAAAGCCATGAGGAAGCCACTAAGCTGATTACCCTTCTTGCAACCAGGAGGATTATACCTGGAACCAGCTAGAGCGAATGGCCCAGGATAGAGGACTCTGGAGATCTGTGGTTGGCGGCCTATACCCCGATTGGGGTGACGAGCATGAGTGTGAGTGTGAGTGAGTTAAGCTTCACTATGTCACCAGATGGGATACAATAGTAGATAAAGAAAGAGTCTGACCTGTTGTATCAGTACTCGGCTGCCAGAGAAATGGACTGTTATATTAGTCATTGCTCTGATATGGGAGAGGCTGCTCTACATAGATACAAAGATCTGTTCTCCAACTGAGACTCTTTACACTTTGACTGAAGTCAACATTTAGCCTTAAAATTTCATCCGGTAGCCAGGAGAAGGTGGAGAGTTTCTGAATATTTGTGGAATTAATTCCAAAGGCTTGATTACCTTTCAGCTCTATGTTCTTCTAATTCAATTGCACAGTTTGCTTTATTGTTCCTAGACTCAACCCATGGCAGACAGAAACCAGAGAAACCAAACGGCTGTCACAGAATTTATCCTTCTGGGATTCGCGGATCTCCCTGACCTACAAATTGTTCTCTTCCTGATGTTCCTAGTGATTTACATGGCAACCGTGGCCGGGAACATGCTGATCACTGCAATAGTTGTGGCTGATCAGCACCTTCACACCCCTATGTACTTCCTCCTGGGGAACTTGTCCTGCTTGGAGACCTGCTACACTTCCACCATCCTGCCCAGGATGCTGGTCAGTCTCCTGACTGGGGACAAAACCATCTCATTCAATGGCTGTTTCTCACAACTGTATTTCTTTTCTGCTCTGGTAGGTACAGAATGCTGTCTCCTAGCAGCCATGTCTTATGATCGGTATTTAGCAATATGTAAACCCCTGCACTATTCAACTCTTATGAATAACAGGTTTTGCTTCCAGTTGGCTGCTGGGTCATGGTTAAATGCTTGTTTGGCTATTACAATCTTTGTCTTATTCCTATCACAGTTAACATTCTGTGGCCCGAATGAAATTGACCATTTCTATTGTGATCCCATCCCACTGATGGAACTCTCCTGCAGTGACACACACCTGAGCATATTGGTGGATTTCATACTAGCCTGTGTATTCACCTTGCCTCCATTCCTACTAACCCTGACGTCCTACGTGTTTATCCTTGCCAACATCCTGAGAATCTCTTCCACCACCGGGAGACAAAAGGCCTTTTCTACCTGCTCCTCTCACCTCATGGTGGTGACAATTTTTTATGGAACCATGATGATTTTCTACATGCTACCGAAACGTGATACACTCAGAGATCTGAAGAAAGTGCTTTCTCTTTGCTTCACAGTCCTAACTCCCCTGGTAAACCCCCTCATATACAGCCTGAGAAACAGAGAGGTCAAGGAAGCCTTAAGCAAAGCAGTTGGTAAATGTGGCTTTCACAAAAACATGCAGAGACTCTGAGACAGTAATATAGCCTGAGATTTTGAAAGCTGCCCGGGTGATTTAAGCAATGAGCCTTTGATGCACTGGACCTCACAGTAGCCCCCTGTAACTCCCATATTCATCTTTTGTATATGGTTGTGATATTTCATAAAAAGCATGCTTGTAAGATATCATATGTAAGGTCATGATCTGGCCACAACATCCAGTGGGGTGTGAAAATCTTTTTGATTCAAATCCTAGTGAATCTGAGGAAGTTTAGGCTTTAGAATGCGTGTTTAATTTTTATTTCCTAGGCATAAAGTTCAGAGATAGATTTTAAGTGATTATAAGTGTTAGTTAACTATTTTTCTGTAGTTAATTAATTTAGCTTAATGTTTAATCTTAATCAGTGAGTTTGTCTAAAATGCCTGGGGACTCTGCTCAGATTACAAGGCGTGGTGCATGTCCACTCTCCTTTGACGAACAGCCAGGTGTCAGGAATGACTTCTGGACACTTCACCAAGAATAGCTTTATACCTCTTATCTGTACTAAACCTGGCTGTGACCAGCTCCAGCAAAGCAACAGCATCAGGCTCACAGGTCCCTTGGAGCCAAACAAAGAGGAAGACTCACAAGCCAGGGACACTGGGACTGTCAAGACCCAGCTGGACGTTGGCCAGGGGACCCAGAGAACGGAGGCCATTTCTGGGGCCAGGTCTTTCAAATGGTCACTGACGAGGGACTCTGCATGTGGCCCTGCAGGGTACCAGCTGCTCTGCTGCTACCAACTGCACAGATCAGTTCAAAGGGAGGGGGCCTGTTACAATGATTTTCTCCAAAACTCACTGCAATGAGTGCATGTCCCAAGAGGGCTTGTTCTCAGGACACGGTGTCTAGCCATCCCCATGGTTTTATGTTATCAAACCTGCTTGCAGTGTTTTCCCAAGTTAATGCCGGCTTACTTTCCCTCTTTTTATTAAAACTTTCTTTTCTGCACTCAGACTCTGTGTTTGTGACAGGGGAAATGTTGCCTCTAGAGATGCCCAAGGGGTAATGTGTAATTGTCTCAGGTTACTGGGTTGGGGCTGAAGCCTGTCTTTTGTTGTATTATTGGAAAGGAAGCATTAGATATTGAACCCAGCCCTGTTGCTGCTGACTCCAACTGGAAGAAGGGTTACATAAGGAATCAATACTTCACTTTGGGCAACATTCACAACTAAGATTTAGAGACCCAACATTAGTCAGCTGAACAATAGGTTGAAGTGGGACCCTTTTTAAAAAGGTCACACACCATTACCATAAAAGCAATCAAACCAAACAACCCAAAAATGGGTTGAGAATAATGTTTTCCCAGTCTATTTTGCAACCAAACTAATAATAAATAAATTAAGTGGTTTCCTGCCAAAAAGCTAAAACAATATTTTTTTTGTGTTCATCTGAGAAAACTTGGGTTAAAAAAATGCGAACTTCATAATTGTATACTAATTTCTCAAAAGCAGGTGTATGGAGATTTGTGTGATACAGAAATGGAATGGATCTATAGACAACAGAAATATATTGTATGGAGACAATATCAAAATAATTTAAGAAAATGTGGGGGTGGGGAGGGAGGACGGCCTTCTTGTGGATGGAGATAGATCCTATCAAATGTGCCCTCTTCAACTAGTATCTTATTCAAGTATTACAGAACTCAGATACTAGTCTGTGCTTTGAAGAGAATGACCCCAGATTTACCTGTTCTCTTTTCATAGGAACTGCCAGACTGGATCAGACACTAGGTCAATCTAGTCTAATATCCTGTCTGACAGAGGCCATAACCAGATGTTTAAGAGGAAGGTGGAAGAATCCCATAGGAGGCAGAGGTGGAATAATCTGCCCTCCATATAGTTCTCACCTTGGTCTCTGTTACTTAGAGATTGGCTCAAGCTCTGAAGTATGAGATTTAATATCCTTTCCAGAATCTTGGTTGTCATTAATTATGAAAGCTCTGGACATTACTGATATCCATGTAAATATCCAATCCCTGACATTCCATAAGTGATCTCTCCCCTGCCATCCCTGCCAGCCGCTGACAAACAGAGGCTAAGGACACCATTCCTTACCCATCCTGGCTAATAGCCATTAATGGACTTAACCTCCATGAATTTATCGAGTTCTCTTTTAAATTCTCTGATCATCGAATCATCGAATCATAGATTATCAAGGTTGAAAGGGACCTCAGGAGGTCCTTTAGTCCAACCCCCTGCTCAAAGCAGGACCAATTCCCAACAAAATCATCCCAGACAGGGTTTTGTCAGGCCTGACCTTAAAAACCTCTAAAGAAGGAGATTCCACCACCTCCCTAGGTAACCCATTCCAGTGCATAGTCCTAGCCTTCACAACCTCCTCAGGCAAAGAGTTACATAAGTTAACTGTGTGCTATGTGAAGAACTTCCTTTTATTTGTTTTAAACTTGCTGGCCATTAATTTCATTTGGTGGTCCCTAGTTCTTATATTATGGGAACAACTAAATAACTTTTCCTTATTTACTTTCTCCACATCACTCATGATATTATATACCTCTATCATATCCCCGTTAGTCTCCTCTTTTCCAAACTGAAAAGTCTTAACCTCTTTAATCTCTCCTCATACAGGACCCATTCCAAACCCCTAAGCATTTTAGTTGCCCTTCTCTGAACCTTTGCTAATGCTAGTATATCTATTTTGAGATGAAGAGACCACATCTGTACGCAATATTCAAGATGTGGGAGTACCATGGATTTATATAAGGGCAATAAAATATTCTCCTTCTTATTCTCTATCCCTGATTAGTTGTAGCTAAATTAGCTCCCATCATGTTGTATGTATATTTGGGGTTATTTTTCTTCCAGTATGCATTGCTTTACATTTATCCACATTAAATTTCATTCGCCATTTTATTGCCCAATTACTTAGTTTTGGGTGAGATCTTTTTGAAATTCTTCACAGTCTATTTTGGTCTTAACTATCTTTAGCAGTTTAGTATCATCTACAAACTTTGCCACCTCACTTTTTACTCCTTTCTCCACATCATTTATAAATAAGTTGAATAAGATTGGTCCTAGGACTGACCCTTGGGGAACACCACTAGTTACCCCTCTCCATTCTGAGAATTTAACATTTATTCCTACCCTTTGTTACCTATCTTTTTAACCAATTCTCAATACATGGAAGGACCTTCCCTCTCATCCCATAACAATGTAATTTACATAAGGGCACAGGAGCCAGCAACCACAGCTGCTAACAGGGGAGTTTCAGTGGGAGTTCTGTTGGAGGAGCAGGTTTTTGTAGTTTGTGGATTGTATTGTGGAGTTTGTGTGTGAGTGAGTGTGTGTGCAGGCTGCTAGGGGCCGTGTGCTGGGAGCGAGGCTGAGCCCTGAGTTGGGGGTGGGGCTTACC
>NW_027426198.1:0-2190 GCF_003597395.2 Chelonoidis abingdonii
GCAGCTATCACACATCTACACTCATCTATTACTATAAGCTGAGTTAGACAGGGATTGTTCTGGGCCTACAGAAAGAGATCTGACTGAACATTTATTCTCTTGTGAAGCCAAGATCTTCAGTGTTTCTGGGAGCATCTTCCCATGTATTTACTCCTTTCTTGAGGAAGCAGCCTGTGCTGAAACCTGTGTGAACTTGGACCCAGTCACTGTACTGCTCAGCTGTGACTATGCAGAGGCTCAGAGATATTCAGTGGCTTGACCACAGTCACATATGGAAAGGGAATCAAACTCAGATCTCTCGTGTTGCACAGCCATACCCAGCCCACAGGGCAAGCCACCTGAGCAGTGACAGGCCCACTAATATTGTCTGCTGCACCAGCAGAGCTACCCCCTGTGCTGCAGAGAGCAGGGATAGCAAGAAGCTAGTTAAAGGGGTTTGATTGTCTGGCCTGCTCTCCCCCTGCCTCCGTTGAGTTTAGAGCAGCCTGGGGATTGGGCTGACATCCACTTGGTGGTAATGACATCCTAGACCACAGCCCACTCTGACCAAATCCCTGCACTGGTGCCACAGCAGAGTGCCCCTGGTGTCATGATGTAGCCCTTCAGACACCCGGCTCTTCCCTTTACGGTCCTTGCAATGACTTACTCTCAGCCTGGAGTACCTAAAACAAGGACCCCCTTTGTGGGTTCACATTAATTCAGTCTTGTCCAAAACACAGGCTCTCCTACATTCTAGCCCCATCCTCTTCATTTACTCAGGAGTCTCCCACCATGTCTGCTAGCTGGGGCCAGCACTGGATCAGGCTTGCCGTACCTTCTGCCCTTCTCTTACCCCAAGGTCCTGAACTCTTCCTCACTTCTTCCCCTAAAGCCTGCCCCCTGCTCCTCTTCTTCCCCTGAAGCCCTGCCTTCCCTCTAGCCTGTTGCTGGGCCACGGTAAGAACTTCCCAGGGAGCCCATGCCACTATGGGGAGACACAGACTCTCCACTTTCACTGTGGGGAGCTTCTTGGGGGTTGGGAAGAGAGGCCGGGTGCTGCTCATGGGTCTCCCTGCCCAAAACAAGTGAAGGGTCTGAGGTTCCTCACATTGATTCTAGCTCCCTGGCCAGCTTTTACGATAGTCCCTCTTTGGCTTCCAGCCTGGCCAGTGAGCAGACACTAAGGGGAGGAGGAGTGGACGGGGTGGGGTTGCAGAGCAGATGAGGCTCCTGCCATTCACACGCTTTTTCCTTTTGAAAAGGTGGTGTGGTGGCCTCAAGACTACTGGCTGGGCTGGCTGGCTAGCAGGGCCTCTGTGGAGGAGTCTGTAGACTGTTTTGCAACCCTTTGCATTGCTGGGCGCAGCACAACGGAGTGAACGGGGATGCGAACTAACTTTGAGTCTCTGCTAGCATTGCAGTGGTTCAAACCATCACTCAGCACATGCACGTCTAACTCTAGCTAGGGAGCATTCAGGATGTGGGTGAACTTCGCAGGACTTGCACGTGTCGCAGGGAGTCAGTGTGGGATGGGATGCATGAATGGCTGTCTCCTGAGTTCCTGTGTTAATCAGTGTCTTAGGCAAGACATCACAAACACCTGACTGAAGGCATATAGGGAGAGTGGTGTCCGTGCCCCTGTGAAGACCTGCTCACACCTGGTGAAGTGCCTGTCACGAAGACCAAGCACTCAGGAAGGGCCAGGCTGTGATGCAAATAGCTCTGCAAGCTTTTTTCAAATGAAGAAGATAGTGACAGGACAGGTATAAGTGGATAACAAGTACTTCCTTCTTTATTGACTGCACTGACTAGAACCTTTAAGGTCACAGCAGTGACCGGTACAGTTCTTAGGGCAAAATCCAGCAAGTCCCTTGGTCTCCACAGACACCAGTCACTTTTGTAACTCTGCTGCCTGCCTGGTCCTTTCCATCAGTCGTTCTCCACATAGTACTTCCAGTTAGCCCACTAGACCATCGCATAAACATCTCCGATGTGAAGCAGCTAACTATGCAGTACAGTAGTAAGTCAGGAGTCAGCTGGTTTGTCTCCCATGTCACCTAGTGGCTGGAGCCAGGTGATGAGGAATGTTATCACGTTCATTTGAGAATGCCTGATATCCACACGAAAGTGTGTTGCGTTTTCACGATACACTAATTGAGTTAACAGTGTGGACAGCAGGTAGAATGTAACCAGGATCAATTTGGAATAAGG
>NW_027426199.1:0-1297 GCF_003597395.2 Chelonoidis abingdonii
GTGTGTGGCAGGAAGCGGAGCCAGGCGTGTGGGGGGTGGGAATGGTGTGCGCTGGCGGTGCCTTTCCTGCCTGCCACGTGACCCCCTCCCACTCACAGCAGGTGCAGCTGGGACCGCGGCCGGCCGTGTGCCGGGAGGTCCCGGTGACGGAGCAGGAGTGGGGGCAGCACCTGGACCCCGAGGGGCGCATCATCCACCTGGACGGGCTCAAGAGGAGGATCTTCGCTGGGGTGAGGGCAGGGCCTGTGGGATAGGTAGGGGGGCCGGGCCTCTGGGAGACAGCTGTGCTTGGGAGCTGGGGCCCTGGAGAGAGGGGGCCCAGGCTGGGCGGAGGGATTGATGGGGAGGGGGCCTGGCTGAGTGACACAGTGGGGCTGGAGGAGAGGCCTGTGCTTGGGGGACCGGGGGCCCTGGGCTGGAGGCGGGGCTGGGCTGGAGGAGGGGGCTCAGCTAGGGGGCAGGGCTGGGTTGGGAGGGGGCCTGGCTGGGCACTGGGGAGGCAGGGCTGCAGGATATGGGCCAGGCTGGGCACTGAGGGGGCGGAGCTGCATGGTGTGGGCGGAGTAGAGGCGAGGCTTTCTGGGAGGAGGCGGGGCTGGGTTGGAAAGGGTGGGGCTTCAGGGGGTGGGCAGGGTAGAGGAAGGGCCTCAGCTGGCGGTGGGGTGGGGCTGGGTTGCAGGAGAGGGCAGGGCTGCAGGGTATGGGTGGGGTAGTGGCGGGGGCCTGGTGGTGGGTGGGGCTGAAGATGGTGGGGAGGGGCTCCAGGGTAGAGGCGGGGCCCAGGCAGTGGATGGGGCTGGAAGAGGGACAGAGGCAGGGCCCTGGCAGTGGGCAGGGCTGGAGGAGGGGTGGGGGCTGCAGGGTAGAGGCGGGGCCCAGGCAGTGGGTGGAGCCAGAGAAGGAGGAGGGGCTGCAGGGTAGAGGTGGGGCCCAGGTGGTGGGCAGGGCTGGAGGAGGGGGAAGGGCTTCAGGGTAGAGGCGGGGCCCAGGCAGTGGGTGGGGCTGGAAGAGGGGCAGAGGCAGGGCCCTGGCAGTGGGCAGGGCTGGAGGAGGGGGAGAGGCTGCAGGGTAGAGGCGGGGCCCAGGCAGTGGGTGGGGCTGGAGGAGGGAGGAGGGGCTGCAGGTTAGAGGTGGGCCCCAGACAGTGGGCCCGGCCGGAGGAGGGGGAGAGTCTGTATGGTAGAAGTGGGGCCCAGGCAGTGGGTGGAGCCAGAGGAGGAGGAGGGGCTGCAGGGTAGAGGCGGGGCCCTGGTGGGGGGTGGGGCTGGAGAAAGGGGCTGAGAGGGGAGGAGGTTGG
>NW_027426200.1:0-1877 GCF_003597395.2 Chelonoidis abingdonii
CTTTCGCCCCTGCGAATACGTGGCAATCTACAACAGGAAGGCTGTAATTTGTATGATTTAAATGCTCCAAGTAGTTCACCAATTTGCACATCCTCTGTTTTTTGGGGAATGTCATCTACTTGTTAGAGCAGAGGCCTGGGAGTCTAGACACACGTCTGCCACTTACTTGCTGCACGGCCTTCAGTGAGTCACCTAACTTTTCCATTTACTCTGCTGCAAAATGGGCCTGATATTGTTATGGCAAGAGTCACACATAGTCTTCCAAATTCTTACTGTGCAGGCAAATGTGCAGGCTTGGGAAGACTTCCAGAACTGATCTACATGTGTGAAACAAAAACAAATTAAACTTCCAACCTACTCAGAATGCACATCAGTGATTTCCCCTGCAATGAGAGGCCAACCTGAAGGACTTTGGACATTTGCTACCAAGCAGCAGAGGGCCGACGCTGGCATCAGATTGAGGCACTGGTGCCAGAAGAGAGACCAATAAGTACCAGGGTCATTAGCGTTCATTGAGACCCTCTGATGGGAGGCACTATAGTAATGTCAAGTGTTCCTGCTTCAGCTGACTATTACAGCAATAGCCAGCGGGGGCTCTTTGTTAGCCCACAGAGGCACTTCTGGCCCTGAAGACTTTCCCCTATCCAGCCCAGAGAAAACAAGAGGCATCCTTGTCTATAGCTAACACTTGACCATAACCCACAGATACTAAGTAGTGAGACACACACCATCTAGATTCACAATAATGGAAGCCAAATTAGCAGACAGCTTAGAACAAATGCAACATATAAAAATATGATCACATAATATAAAGAGGATAATTAAAGCAACAGTCGATTAAAGCTGACATGTGTTCCCCATTGTGCTTTCTGTGAGGGCTGTGGTCTTGGAATATCAATCCATGAGCAGGTCCTCATGGGAGAATGATATCACAGCCTGATCTGGCCTTATTATGGTAGCCTTAGGTCTGTGATCTTGCTTGCTCTGTGTGTGTGTTCTTTGGGAAATGTATTACATGAGCCAAGAAGTATGATAATACATCTGGCAGGAACAGCGCCTTCTCCTCCAGCCCGTGGGGTGACAGCAAAGCTCTGTAGGAGTGCACAGAAACAGCCCTACAACCCTTAGCCCCAGAGAGTTGGCCAATTTATTTCTCTTATATTGACAAAAATGAAGCTGAAAAGCTTTGATGGGGCAACACAGTTGGCCAAAGTATCAGAACATCTGCAAAGGACAAAATTAGGAACGGACAAACTGGATTAGATCATAATCATCCGGCAGCAGGGTCCTGAATCCTTGTTTCAGGTTTGAAGTAGTTGGGGTGACTTTTCTTTTAGTCTTCATTTTTCATGCTAGGTGTTGTCTGTTATTCTTGCCAATGCCTGTGAGCAGAACCATTTGGTTGGCATTTCTGGTGTGAGCGGAAGCTGGGCATGCCAAAAAGCTAGTGAAAATTCCTGACCCTAGTGACCGCTCCAGCCCAGGTCTGGCTGGACTGTGGGTCTGATCCAATATGGCAATTCATATGTTCCAAAGTTATTTGCCCCTTTGGCTCCTCCTATGTTGTGCCATGTGACTGAGGTGCACTGAACCTCAATAGCAAGGTCCATAACTGAGCTTTAAGGACCATGTCAGTATTGCATCAGTCACCCCACAAAATGTCTTAATGCCCAAAGCCGCCTCCCCATAGGATTTTCTGGAGGGGAGTCTTTTCTTTCATTGTTCTAAAGCAGGGGTAGGCAACCTATGACATGCATGCCACCTTCGGCATGTGAGCTGATTTTCAGTGGCACTCACACTGCCCAGGTCCTGGCCATCGGCCCAGAGGGCTCTGCATTTTAATTTAATTTTAAATGAAGCTTCTTAAACATTTTAAA
>NW_027426201.1:0-1142 GCF_003597395.2 Chelonoidis abingdonii
AGCGGAAGCGGCAGTCGGAGGAGCAGTGGCAGGCAGGGGGGCCGTGGCCACCTGGGCGTACGCCCTGGGGGCCGGGGGAGGGACACCCGCGGAGCTGGTGGAGGGAACAGCGGGGAGGGATGCCGCAGTCGGTAGTGGGGCTGTGGCAGAGGGAGCAGTCTCCGCCATGGAGGGCCTGGCCTTTCTAGCGGGGCCCTTACCCTTCTTCCCACCCCTACCCTTCCCACTGGCTGGGGGGGCTCCCCCCAAATTGGAAGGGGCAAGGGATGTGGCAGCAGCGGAGGTCTCCTCGGTATTCGCCGCCACCGGTGCCCCAGCATGGGCGGTGGTAGGTGGATCGGCAGCGGCGGTCGAGGTAGAGGCTTGGGCAGTGGACACGGGGGCAGGTGGAGGAGGGGCAGTGGGAGAGAGCTTGTTTCCGGTCCCTGGTCCGTTCACGTATCCGGGTGGAGTTCCTCTGGGCGGCGTCCACTGGCTCCCTTGACGCCTTTGAGGAGCAGTGGGCGCTGTCCGGGGTTCTCTGCTCGGTGTCCCCATCAGGCTCCCTTCTTATGACCCTCTGACCACACTCCTGTCCCTGTTCTTTTATTAGTTGTCCCCCGTAATCAGTGGGTTCTGTGGTCCTGTGGATCCTCCCCTTAGGTTGGGTGAGGATCCTTTAGCAGTGGGCGGGCTTCCACCCGCCCTCTTCCCGGAAACCCAATAGATACAGGGAGTGCTCAGTGTCTTCAGGCTGCCCTGTTGGCTGGAGCTCTCCCTTCTCTCCAGCTGCCCTGCTGGCTGGAGCTTCTTCCCTCCCTCCCTGGACTGCTGCTGCCACACCTGCTGAAGCGAAGGGTGGGTGGGCCTTGCAGGCCAGTCCCCCCTTCCCCACCTCTGGAGGGAGAAGCCAGGACCCCACTATCACCTGTGAGGGGTCCTTCCTGCCTGGCCCCCAGGGTAGCTGGAGGAGCTGCTGCTGCTGTGTTTGTCCTGGGGAGCTGTTGGAGCTTGGAGGAGGAAGAGGATTCAGAGGACCATGGGCTGCTGGGGGAGCGCACAAGACTCCAGAGACCACTGTGGAGGGGGCCATCAAGGACTGAGTGATTTTTGAACTGTGCTCTTGTGGTGAACACAGGAGGTGTGGTGTGGAGCCTGCCCCT
>NW_027426202.1:0-1746 GCF_003597395.2 Chelonoidis abingdonii
ATATATACACATGCGTTTATGTGTGAACTCCAGTGTTTTTAGAAATTTAAGGAAGCATTAATAGTGAATAGTTTTATACCATGTAATGGCTCACTCGTACAAAAAGTGTTGTTTTTTAATACGCACTATTTTCTGGATTGGATCTGAAAAATACTTAATTTTTTAAGGCCTCTGTATTGGAAAAATGGCTGTCATGTTCCCATCTCTCTTTCCATTCAGACAGATTCGGCCAGTTACAAAACTCCTGGATTACTGCTAGTGAAGGCTAAAATTGAAGGCAGACACTGTTTGGATGCCTGAGTTGCAGCTGGGTGCCCTGGAATTAGCATATCATTCAGAGGTTACCACTGATGCCAACAGTTTTTTTTTAATGGGTTCACCCATGAGTGGAGGAGGGAAAGAACAAAAGCTGCTCGTTGTATTTCTTGTGCCAAAGAAAAGAGGCAAGAACAAAACATTTAAACATTTTAATACGTTTAGTTGAAAATGTATACCTTAAATGAAGTGTGTGTGTTTCACAAACATCAGGAGAGACTCCTTAGTTAATATTGTGTTGAGCTTTTTGCTTTTCCAGAGAACAAAATTAAAAATCAGTGTTTTTTTTTCCCCAAATTTGGTCCCGATGCTCATTCTTCCTTGTCTCCCTCCAACTAAATGACCAGATTCATTGCTAACTCCGAATTTCATACACATGTTGTTATCACTTCTCAGAGGTAGGCAACGTTTGAAATTTTACTGTTAACTTTTGTTTTGTTTATTCTTCCTTATTTATCATAATGTTTCATAGGCATTAAGGAAAGCCAATGGTTAGCCATGTATTTTCATGCTCTGATATAGCCAGCCTATCTATCCAGCTCCGCTTCTCCCATATACCCCACTCTTCCTGACCCAGGAGAGGCCGTGGTCCTAACCCCTATGGAACCTGGCTCTCCAGAGCTCTGCTATGGAGCCAGGTCAGCCTCTTTTCCTCTGCCAGTCTGACTGTCAGAGGTGTAGGTTGCTCATATAGGTAGAGAGTGACCCATCCCGATTCTGATCCACCTAGTCTCCTGCAGACAATACGAGTCACTGGTGGGAATGGGAATCCTGGATAGCAAAGGTTTTTTGCATCAGGGGCTACTCCATAGTAAAGCTTGTGAGATGGAATATGTGCCTCTGCTGTGGAGATTAGAGCTGTGTTTGACAGGTAAATTTGCATGTTAGCTTCCCCTTTCCATGCCTCTGTTGCTTTTGCAGGGATGTGGTGGGAGACTTGCAGGCAAATTTGGCTGACAAACATAGAATATCAGGGTTGGAAGGGACCTCAGGAAGTCATCTAGTCCAAGCCCCTGCTCAAAGCAGGACCAATCCCCAGACAGATTTTTACCCCAGATCCCTAAATGGCCCCCTTAAGAATTGAACTCACAACCCTGGGTTTAGCAGGCCAATGCTCAAACCACGGAGCTATGCTTCCCCCCACTGTAGGCATGCTCACCATCTGACACATCAGTGATTAATCAGAGAGAACCCTTGATCTGATGAACCATAGTGCATGCTATTATATTTGCTGCCAACTGTATTTTGAAAGCAATACACCCCAGTCATCTTAGTGAGAAAATAATTCAGAAAAGTACAGGTGCATACCTGTAGTTGGTAAAAGTCAATATTTTAATAGCGATCTCTGTAGAGAAAGGGTTATGTTTTCATTTCCGTGCATGTGGGCCTTGGACACAAAATTGCGCTGTGTATTTACATGACTCTTCACAC
>NW_027426203.1:0-2622 GCF_003597395.2 Chelonoidis abingdonii
GCCGCCCCCCCAGGATCCCACCCCCCCATCTAATGCTCTCTGTCCCTTGACTGCCCTTACCCAACCTCTGCACTGCCCCAGCCCCTTTACCATGAGGCTCTCCGCTCATCTAGAGCCCTGCCGCTGTGACCGCACGCAGCCCCGCCCCTCAGCACTGTGCGCACGGCGGCAGGGCTCCAGATGAGCAGGGAGCGTCTTTCCCTCCTCACAGAGCCAAACGCTGCCCTGTGGAAGAGCAGAGCCCCAGGGCTCTTGGGGAAGGGGTGGAAGGCCGGGGGGGAGGGTTGGTGGCTTGCTGCGCTCGGCCGGACGCTCCGGCCCGGGACCGCGGCTTGCCGCACCAGCAGGATTTTTAATGGCACGTGGAGTCCCAGCAGGCAACCGCGTGCCATTAAAAATTGGCTCACCTGCCGTCTTTGGCAAGCGTGCAATAGGTTGCCGACCCCTGGTCTATAAGGTACCACAGGACTCTTTGCTCTTTTTACAGATCCAGACTAACATGGCTACCCCTCTGATACTTGATTATTACAAAGGCTTTCATATAGCCTCTTTAACAGTTGTTTTCCTCATAAGTCAAAGTATGTCATGGTTTGATAGACTTTTTAATTACAACATTGTGTTATGTACTGTTAAACCTTATTTGCTTATCAGGATATTTCACAGTATGTACCACTGCGCACACATTGAGTGCATGGTGGGGTTGTAAATTGGCAGTAATTAACTTTTGTTCCACTTAAGAACTATCTAAAACCAAATTGTTAGTATTAGATAATTGTTCTAGAATTATAACTGAATTGCAAAATCTTGCACACTCTCTCCTTATCCTAAACCTTCTGATTGAGTTGGAGTAAATCAGTGTATCATAGCTGCCTGTATATCAGCAAATTATGTTTACTGTCGTGGCCTTCAGATTTTAGGTTTCCATTTCATTCTGTTACTTCACTAACATTGCTTCTTAATTGTGGGATCCAAAAAGCTTCATTTTATCAGCAGAAATATGGAACTAATAAGAGCTTTGAATTGGGAGGGAGGCTCCCAATCTGCAGGCAGGAGCACGAGGAGGTACAGAGCAGTCCTGCACCCTCAGTGCCCTTATTCAAGACTCAAGTCGCATATGCATGAGGCACATGCATATCTGCAGTGCAGTGTACATCAGCATTGTCTTAAAAACCAGTTACTGAAGGATAAGTAACAGTTCTGTATTGAAGGAGACTATGGTGTTGTCTACATGATGCAGGAGTGCACACCAGTGGGGCTCTTCCTGCTAGAGCAGGCTTTCTTCGGGTGCACGGAGAGACTGCTCAGAAGCTGATGTAGCCTCTTCATTGATGTTGTGACTTCCTGTTTCTCAGGTGATCAGTCTTGGAGTTCTGGAGCTTCAGTCATCCCCTAGGGCGATTTTCAACCCGAAAGCCAAGCCTTCTTGCCCATATCCTTGATTCCTATAGCTTGTGAACTTCACTTTCTGAGCCGTGTAGCATCTGTCGCCAAGATCTTTGGAAAAGTCAGGTGCAGTGCCTACCAAGGAGCCATGTAACCATGTCCAATTGGGTCAGAGTTAAGTCCTTTTTAGCTGGTTGTCAATTCCAGAAAAGTCCCATTTAAACAAAGTGTTTGGGGTTTTACATACCACAGAGACTGAAAGTCCATGACGCCCCCATTCTATACCTCGTCCCTCCCCCCAAAATCAGAAATTGGACATAAAACCACTTTGAGGAGGAAGAAGGTGCACTTTTGTTGGGGTGGAAAATCTGATAACAGATCATCGCTTTACAGAAAGTACAATTAGCAATTATTCACCCAGCAAAAAAAATTGGAAATAAATTGGAGCTTATGACAAATTCACTTTAATCTTATCTTCCTGTTTATAGAAGTAGGCTACAGTGACATAGATTATGTCCTGAAAGTTTCACCATGATAGAGGGAGCTTACTTTAAAATATCTGAAGATGAAACTCATTTAAGATTTTCAGTTTTATATAGAGCCTGTATTCTCATGAAAGCTGTTTCTCTCACAGATATATTGGTCACTTTCAGATAAGTGGTTTGCAGAATCCTGGGGCAAGGATGTTTTGCCTTCACCTTCTTTTCTCCTCCTAGTTTTTGGCTGAGTTCCACCCTGCATGCTCAACTCTATTGGTAGTAACTTGGGATAGGAGACACATCTGATTAATATTCTGACTTTTGGTTTTGGTTCCACTGCCACCTTGAGTGGGCAGGGATTATGGGTGTTTTAGTCTTTGTCTGCATTTTCTTGATAATCTTCATCTTCATTCTTCAGTTTCTTATGCTGATGCTGCTAGAGCCTCATTATTATTAAAAGAACAGGAATAACAATTTTATTTCAGTCTGGCTTCTGTCTAACTAGTGATAATATTAAAAGGTCTTTAAAGATGTATATTGCAGGATTTGTAGTAGCTCAAAACCTGTGGTTTCAAGTAGTAGCCAGCATGGCTGTTTAAGGAATGCATTGTTGTATGTAGTAGTCTAGCCATAAGGAGTATTGCGAATATATTCCTGGCATTTGCCACTTAACTGAAAGCAGCTGTGGTGACCACAAATGCAAAGAAATGCCATTCCTTTTTCAATGAGGATTTGGCAAGAGTTTTTTTTTTTTTTTTTT
>NW_027426204.1:0-1317 GCF_003597395.2 Chelonoidis abingdonii
AAAAAAAAAAAAAAAGAGCATCCTGAGACCTTTTCTTTAGTCTAGACTATTCCTATGAAGAAGTCACATCGTTTTGGTTACAATAGGGACAATTATTTGGAAATTATCAGGCTATATTGGTTTCTTTCAAACTACAATTGTTGGAGGGGATAAGCTGTAACTACTAAATCTGAGGAGGAACGGAGGACAGCTGATTGAAATATATTATTTCAATTATTAGCCTATTGTTTGGACTTTAAATTCTCAGAGTTTTGGTTTCTAAATCCTCAAAAGCTATGGCAGGCTTTTCAAATTCAGCTTCTTTTTTGAGGGGGCAATATTTTCTACCTGGTCCATAAATACTTTGGGAGTTTTAATTTAAGAAAATACTTTAGCCCATTGAGACTCAGCAATTGCAACATGGGTCTAGAAGAAGTAAATGAGTCTAAAAAGAAAGGTTATGTGAAATTACAATTTAACCATGTAATAGTTTCAAAGTTACTAAAGATATTTTCTAGTTGTCTTCACATACCTGTGTGATGAACAGGTAAATATTTGTGTTTATGATGAGATACTTGTTATGGAGTTTAAACAACTCTTTTTGCTTAAGGAACCAAGTAGGAAAGGTAAAACACTGACACCACCAAGAGGAATGAAAGGGCAGCTGTTTATTGAGGAAGACTTCCTACCTGGCTCCACCCACTGCTAAGAATGGCTTACTCTTCCCAAGGATATAACGGAGGCTACCAAGCTATTAGAAGACTCTGGATCCAAAAAAGGGTGGGGTTTGAATGAGTGGCCAGAGGCTTCCCAGGGAAGGACATGCTAGCTAGCAGGGAGACACAGAGAGGCAGCAACTGAAGTGGGGCAGGCTCAGATGGAGGTAATTAGGTTAGATGAAACAGACCAAGGCAAGATTAAGGCTTAGGTAAAGGGAAAGGTGAATAGAAACCTTTATTGTTTTTACCTCTATGTGCTCTGTACCTTTCTGTGAATAAATAAATAACACTTTGTTTCAAAACAGCTGTTTGAGTTGTTTGAACCATGCTGCTGGCCACAAATGCCAAACTGTGAGTTGGGCCTGTCATAAATAGATAGGTAAGGTAAGGGTTAATCTTCTTTTACTGTAAAGGGGTTACCACAGGGAACCAAACACCTGACCAGAGGACCAATCAGAAAACAGGATTTTCAAAAGGAAGGGTGGGAACCTCTGCAGGTTTTTGGCTTTTTTTTTGTGTCTTTTTGTTTTCCTTGGCTGTGAGAAAGCAAGCTTTTCTTCTAACTCCCTCTTCTTTCAAATCTTCTCCTAAACATCTGTGAGTACAAAAAGGAAACAAA
>NW_027426205.1:0-2267 GCF_003597395.2 Chelonoidis abingdonii
AGTATCTTGTCCCCCCACTGGTCCTCTGGTCAGGTGTCAGCCAGGTTTACTGAGCTTCTTAACCCTTTACAGGTAAAAGAGACATTAACCCTTAACTATCTGTTTATGCCAATGTGATTTTCCATTTCTTTTTGTAGGTTCTTAACCCCTATCACTGTAATGTCCAGGTGCCTCAGAGACACTGATTAATTCATTCTCACAAAATCCCAAAGAGGTCCAGAAGTATTACTATCTCCCTTGTAGAGTTGGGAAACTGAGGCACAGAGACTAAGTGATTTGCCCCAGGTCACTCAAAAAGTCCATGGCAGAGCAGGGAACAGAACCCTGATTCCTTGGATCCTAATCTAGTGGCTATTTGACTTTCGTAAAATGTCTATATTCATGTTTTGTATGTGAAACTCCTTTCCCCTTGCCAATATTTTCACTGAAATTGTCCCATTTCACTTAAAATACTTCTATGGTTGTGTGTATAGTGAAGAGGTGTGGCCACTCTCAGAGATTGACAGCGAGGGGCATCCAGATGCTCCCTAGTGGGTGGAACCTGAAAAGGCACGCTCTGCATGCCAGAAGCAGAGGAGCAGGACAGGAGCAGGAAGTATAAGAGGCGGGCCTTGTAGCTCAGTTGGGGAGCAGCTGCCAAAGAGGACAGATGTGTTCTTCCTGCTGTGGATGCAGGAGACCGCAGAAGACTTCTGCTATCCCGAGGAGGGCTCCGAGTTACCCATACAGCCAGACATGCTGGATGCTGAGGAGTTACTGGGACTACTGCCTGCAGTGTACTCTGGGGAGATGGAGGACGACTCTTGGAATGTACACCCAAGGGAGAGTATAGGAAGCAGCCATGAGAAACCAGACTACCGTCTGGATGTGGTGCCACCAGAGACATGGTCAGTGGGGAATCCATCTGCAATACACTGACCATGTCCCCTTAGTCATATTTTCTAAGATCCCAGTTTTTTAAAATATCTCCTCATAAGGAAGCTATGCCATACCCCTAATGATTATTGTTGCCCTTCTCTATCCCTTTTCCAGTTCTAATATATCTTTTTTGAGATGGGGCAACCAGAACTGCATGCAGTATTTGAGGTGTGGGCATACCATGTCTTTATATAGTGGCATTATGATATTTTCTAATCCTTTCCTAATGGTTCCTAACATTCTGTTAGATGTTTTAACTGCTGCACATTGAGTGGATGTTTTCAGAGAACTATTCACAATGACTCCAAGATCTCTTTCCTGAGAGGTAACAGCTAATTTAGATCCCACCATTTTATATGTATAGTTGGGGTTATGTTTTCAAATGTGCATTACTTTGCACTTATCACATTGCATTTCATCTGCCATTTTGTTGCCCAAATGAGATCCCTTTGTAACTCTTTGCAGTCAGCTTTGGGCTTAACTATCTTGAATAGTTTTGTATTCTCTGCAAACTCTGTCACTTCACTGTTTACCCCATTTCCAAATAACTTATGAATATGGTGAATAGCACAAGCCCCAGTAAAGATCCTTGGGGACCTTGCTATTTATCTCTTTTCACTGGGAAAAATGACCATTTCTTCCTACCCTGTTTCCTATCTGTAAACCAGTCACTAGTCCAGGAAAGGACATTCCATTTTATATCATGACTGATTACTTTACTTAAGAGCCTTTGGTGAAGGACCCTGTCAAATGCTTTCTGAAAGTTAAAGTACACTTTATCCATGGGATCACCCTAGTTCATGTATTTGTTGACCCCCTCAAAGAATTCTATTAGATTGGTGAGGCATGATTTCCCTTTACCAAAGCTGTATTGACTCTTCCCCAACATATTGTGTTCCTCAGTGTGTCTGATAATTCTGTTCTTGATATAATTTCAAAAATTTGCCCAATACTGAAGTTAGGCTGACAGGCCTATAGTTGCCAGGATCATCTCTGAAGCCTTTTTCAAAAATCAGTGTTACATTAGTTACCTTCCAGTCAACTGGTACAGCTGTGTCTGTGTGCAGAATGGTACACATCCACAGCGGTTCCTACTGCAGCAAAGCAGTTACAAATGTGAAAGGGGAAAAAAAACAGATACCCTATATAGATTTCCACCAAAGAGCCACCAGTAGGCCTCTCACAGGCCACGTCTATACGACGCACCATATCGGCGCGTTACAATCGATTGCTCGGGGATCGATATATCGCGTCTCATCTAGACGTGCTATATCGATCCCTGAGCGCGCTTACATCGATTCTGGAACTCCACCAAAACCAACGGAGTTCCGGAATCGACATGGCGAGCC
>NW_027426206.1:0-8170 GCF_003597395.2 Chelonoidis abingdonii
GAAAAGCAGTTAGGGCTGGGAGAGGAATACTCCATAGCTGCTGGGTTGAGGGTCCCTCGACTGGCATCCAGGGCAGAGGGCAGAGCGCGTTCCCCTCCCAGTCACTGCTGGGGTGACACACTAGGGAGAGCCCCTTGGGGCAGCGGGGGCCATCTGGAGCAGACTGCGATGACACCGGGCAGGGGGCAGAACGTTAACGTGACGTGGTCGGGGGGGCTCAGGGAGAGGGAAGTGCTGCTGCTCCTGGCTCGTCAGATGCCAGAGCGTGACCAAGGGGCTCAACGGGCTGAGTAACTGCGGGAAGGAGCATCCGAGCTAATTCCCCAGATGAGCCAGAAGAAGGTGCCGCCGATGGGTGAGTAGCGCTGACCCCATCCTGCCATCTCAGCTCTCCACTGTGCCCACAAAATGGTCGCTCTGGTCCCCATAAAACTTCTTGAACCCCCTTAGCTGGCTCCACGGGGCTCCTTTCTGGCTCTCAGTGGTGATACATCCAGCCACAAACAGCTGCTGGGAAGGGCCCCAACCCCGGACAGCTCCAGGGTAGGTACCTGCTCACTGCCCGTGTTTGCTGTGGGAAAAGGTTGCGGCTGGAAGTAGGGCACCTGCTCTGCGTGTGAAGCAGCCCCCAACCCAATAAGAGCTTTCCTCTGTTTTGCCCCTTTCCCAAACTCCCTTTGGATGTACACCCCGTCCCCTCCAGCGCCCCCCAACAGGGCAAACCTGCCACTTCCCACCCCTCTCTCACTCCCACCCAGCCTGCCGTGACTGGCTGCTGATCCCTTCATCGCAGCGCAAAGGGGCCCGTGGGGTTTGGCCGTGCCTGGCCAATCGGCAGCGCTGGGGCAAGCGTGTTCCCCTGCACCAGATGGGGTCCCTGTGCCTGAGGGGTTGGAGCACACAGGACCTCTGGGAGGGCTTTTGAACATGCCAGGTAAGGAGCATTTACCGACGCCTCTGCCCCACCCCTTTGTCCACCTCACCCACCTGGGAGTTTAGGGTCCTTTATGGCAATCCCTTGAGTGCCCAGCAGACCTCAAAGATACTCCCTTAGGTGTCTAAGTGTCTATGGCTGCTTTTCCAAAGTGCTAGCAGTGTCCACTGAGCCCAATGGAGACTCTTCCTCACCCCACCTCCATTGAGAACAATAGAGGATTCCACCGCACCCTATTCCTCTGAGAGTACTCCAGGAGGCTTAGATCCCAGATGAGAACAATGGGAGCTGCTGGGTGCTGAGCTATCTGGTAAATCTGGACACTCATCTCCCCCAAGTGAGCTTCTGAAACTCCAGCCTTGGCTCCTGCTCTATTAGTGACCGTCCTGGTGCTTTACTGTGAGCTTGACGTGCCCGTGGGGTCCTGTGGTGCTGCTCACCCCAATGCAATCCAAGGGCAGGGAAAGGAAAGTTCCAAGATGGTGTAACTGATTTATTTCTGTTTTCTCAGTTATTTCTATTGTAAATGAAATAAAAAACACAGCAGATCCCTGACANTGTCCCCGCCCCGGTCAGGATCCTCTGTCTTACTCTCTTGTCGGAGCACATTGGGCTGTCCCCACCCCATCCCACCCCCTCAGCTAAAGGCATGGGTGGCAGGTAATGAAGACTGAGGGAGGCTAAGTCTCCCCAAACCTCTGCTAATGTCCCTGCTGCAACCCGGGACCAAGGATCAGCTCGCCAGCCGGGGCTCGGGCTCTCCGACTGCTCCAGGGCCAGCTGGGTTTTGAGGCTGCTCCAGGCACCGGTCGGCGCCTCCAGATATTTACTGGCCTGGCCAGAGACAGCGGGTGTGGTGGGGCAGAAGTGGCACAGTGGGACAGGGCTTTCGGGCAGCAGAGGCGGGCAGGGGTGCACCTGTCGCCCATGAGCTAAGGAATATCACTCACCTCTCTTCTGCATCACCTCGCAATCCCCAAAACCTGTGTAAGCAGAGTCAGGATGAGCTGTACCCTGACATCTGGTGGTGAAGTATGGGAAGTTGTGGAAAGAATGTCTGGAATGCGAAATCTCAATATATTGCATAGGCACGCCCGCCCCATCCCAGACTGCCGAGCTGTGGGACTGCTTTGTGACAGAAATGATCAGCCTCAGTTGGGTGGTACTTGCTAGACAAGGGACATGGGTTCAAAACCTGGAACAGAGAGAAGTTGGGGACAGGTATTTGTGTCTGGTGTGCAGGCTCTTGTGGAGTTGAAGCAACCGTTGTACCTCTCTTTTTGCTCCACTGTGGAATGTCAGCGTTGATTTTTTATTCCCTTAAGACTTTAGATACAGGTTGCTGAGCTGAACTCACTTTGGGCTAATGGTGCACTAGCACTGGGCTCCCCTACTATGTGCTGAGATCACTAAGAGCTGAAATTACTGAGCTGGAGCACTGAGCACTGTGCTAACGAGTGGGGAGCCTGAAGCTATACTGTGGAACAGAGCAGCTGGCGGAGTGGAGCAGTTTATGGGATGGCTGGAGCGGACCACAGGACAGCTGGTGGAATGGAGCGGCTGGCAGAGCGGAGTAGCTGTGGGCGTGTGGGAGCAGCCCACGAGCAGCGAGCAGGGCCGAGCAGTTTGCAGGGACAACTGGAGCACGCTCACGAGGCAGCTGGTGGAGCGGAGCAGTTTGTGAGGACGGCCGGAGGAGCAGAGTGGAGCGGCGTGTAGGCGGAGCAGTTCGTGAGAAGGCGGAAGCGAACCCACGGAGAGGCAGGGCAGTTGGCCCTGGACCTAAGGTGCCCCTTTCACCAGGCTGGGGGAGGGACTCTACAGATAGACTTTGAATTCTGGGTGGCTTGACCAGAGACTTTTGGGTTGTTGGATTTGGCTGATTGGACTTAGGCCTAACGGGAAAGGACATTGCCAAACTACTTGGAAGTGGTTTTTTGCTTATGGTTTGGTGTATAACTCTGTTTGTGGTGTTTCTCCAAAGGGATGCCGCATTGATTCCTTCCTTTATTAAAAGAATGTTTCTACACTCGGACTCCATGCTTGCGAGAAGGGAAGTATTGCCTCCTAGAGGTGCCAGGAGGATATGTATGTAAGTGTCCCAGGTCACGGGTGGGGGCTCGAGCCAGTATGATGCCTTCTGTATCGAAACGAACCCCTGGATACTGAACCCGCCCTTGTTGCTGCCAACTCAGAGGCAGAAGGGTTACACCTGCTTAGCGTCTCCTCCTTCCTGCCTCCCTCCCATCCCTCCTCGGCTCCCAGCACCATGGACGCGCACAGGGCACTCACAGCATAGCTGCAGGTTTTACCCAGACTGGCTGTAAGCAAAGCAGTCCTTGGCCCAAGCAACTGGCTCTCTACTGCACTCTTGCAGAACGGGCCCGACTGCTCCAATACATCGACACAGGCCTGGGAGCCAGCGGAGAGGAGAGGGGCTTCCCGGTTAGCTGAGCTGGGGGGACTCAACCGCCTGCAAGGAAACTCCACATCTGAAGTGACTGATGCCTTATGCCCAGCCCCAAGCCCCTGTGTCAAAAATCATGAAGGCAGGCCCCGCCACAACTCCCACCAAATCATTAGATGGTGTTAAAAGTCATGAGGTTTCCTAAATCTATGGATGTGAGGTGGCGATTGGCCTTCTGGTGTTGATGCTTTGGGAAGCCCCATGCCCTGAAGCGTGTGTGCTCTCTGAAGGGTCAAAATCAGCCTAATGTGGCAGGCAAAATGTGTCCTTCCCCACAGCTGCACGCATGGGTTCCCAGCCCCTCCATGCTCCAGGGTAGGGACATGCCAGCTGATCCCTCCATCTCTCTCCCATCCCAATCCCTACCAACCCTTTCACCCCACCACCAGCCCTTTCCTGCCTGCTTCTGCCTCCTACTTCCCTTCCCTGTAAACCTTAAATCTGCCCCTACCCTTAGCCTCCCAGCCTCCCTTTACGGGCTCTGCTGCTCCTCACAGCCCTGAGACCTAACAGTGTCCTGGCTAGCCCCAAGCCCACCCTCATGGAGTGACAAACATTTGCTCTCTGAGCGTCACGGTGACCACCCATTCTTTATTTTATAGGACTGTCCTCATTGTCATTGATTTGGCCTTATGGGGACCCACCCATAACTTAACTTCTCCTGTGGTTTTTTTCCCCTTTCTTCCATCCAACATAGGTGCCACTTTACTACGCGGGCTTCGGTCTCACTGAACACAGTGCGATGCTGCCTCTTCATTACAGGCAACTTCCCTGCCACTGCAGACAGCCTGAGCAGGGCAGCTCTAGGCATTTTGCCGCCACAAGCCGGCAGGCAGGCTGCCTTCTGCACCTTGCCTGCGGGGGTCCGCCGAAGCCACGGGACCAGCGGACCCTCCGCAGGCAAGCCGCCGAGGTGCCTGCCTTGCTGCCCTCTGACACCTGCAGAGCGCTCCCTGCGGCTCTTTCGCCCCAAGCACGCGCTTGGCGCGCTGGGCCTGGAGCCACCCCTGCCCTGTAGGGAAATGACAGCCATCTTGCTGGCGTTCCACCCCCTGAGATAATGGGATATAACAGCCAAAATGGCTACAGAAAACTTCATTCATTGGCAGTGTGGCTGGTGAGGCAGGGCCTAGAGGGCAATGCAGGCCGGAGCGATCCTCTGTGTCAGGGATGGAGGCTGTGCCGGTCACATGGTGGGCTCTGCAGGGGACTGAGGGAGAACTTGCTGCCCCTCCCTGCATGCTGAGTGCGCTCCCTTTCCCCCGCAAATCCTTCACTCCGACCTCCAGGAAGCCTCTCTGCATCCATCCCATTCGCAGCGGGAGCTCGGCTCCTCCTTGAGCTGGGACCCTCAGCTGATGGACTGAGTGTGTCTGACATAGGGGCCTTTCTGCTCCCATTGTCACCAGTGGCAACCCCACCCACGGCCCTGATTTCAGCAGGATCAGGAACTTGGGAAGTGGTGGAGAAAGTGGGGACTCCATTTCCTTGCATGCCAAGGTCACTGGGTACTCCCCCTCCCCCCCCTTTCTCCCCTTTCCTCCCACAGCAGGGAGTTGTGTAGGGTCTTGAAAACTCAGTCCCAGTGGGTCCGCAGAAAAGTTTCTTGAAGCTGCCTGTGATGGGGTGTCCACCCCAGACAAGGCCTGAAGGGGTCAATTAGGTAATGAATCCTAGGCTGCCCCCGGAGGAAACCCAGGCATAGCTAGGGGCTAGTTGCTGATGAAGTTCAGGTGGGGGAGAAGCTGTCCAGGTCTCTGAAGGGAGGGAGTTGGTCAGCTGCAAGCAGGAAAGCAGCAGTCCTGCTCCTGGCTGCGAGGGGGAAGAGCAGGAAGCTGTGGGGACAGAGCCAGAAGCCGTCTGGGTGTAAGGGGACTGCTGGCCCCTCACAGAAGCTGAGTGGGGCTGTTGACTGCCCTCTGCCAAAAGTGGGGAAGGGCCACAGAAAAATCAGAATCCTGAGACTGACAGTCCCTGGGGCCAAGGGGGGAGGGGACATACTCCAGTCAGGCTAATTGACAGGGCAGGCAGGCCAATGAGGGAGTCAGGAGGCCAGGGCCTGTCCTCCCTGTGAGTGGGAGCTGCCTGAGCCAGGGCAGGGTTGAGCTAAGGGGAGAGCAGCTGCCAGAGCCGGAGCAGCCAGAGAGTCCGGGGGTGCTGGAGCCGGAGCAGCCTTGGGGGCCGGGGGCGCTGGACGCGGAGCAGCCCGAGGGTGGGGGACGCTGGAGCCGAAGCAGCCCAAGGGCCGGGGCGCTGAAGCCGGAGTAGCTGGAGGGTGGCAGGCACTGGAGCTGGAGCAGCCTGAGGGCCAGGGGCGCTGGAGCCGGAGCAGCCTGAGGGCCGGGGGCACTGGAGCCGGAGCAGCCTGAGGGTGGGGGACGCTGGAGCCGGAGCAGCCCGAGGGTGGGGGACGCTGGAGCCGAAGCAGCCCGAGGGCCGGTGCGCTGGAGCCGGAGCAGCTGGAGGGTGGCAGGCACTGGAGCTGGAGCAGCCTGAGGGCCAGGGGCGCTGGAGCCGGAGCAGCCTGAGGGCCAGGGGCACTGGAGCCGGAGCAGCCCGAGGGTGGGGGACGCTGGAGCCGGAGCAGCCCGGGGACGCTGGAGCCGAAGCAGCCCGAGGGCCGGGGCACTGGAGCCGGAGCAGCCGGAGGGTGGCGGGCACTGGAGCCGGAGCAGCCTGAGGGCCAGGGACGCTGGAGCTGGAGCAGTCTGGGGGTGGGGGACGCTGGAGCCGGAGCAGCCCGAGGGTGGGGGACGCTGGAGCCGAAGCAGCCCGAGGGCTGGGGCGCTGGAGCCGGAGCAGCTGGAGGGTGGCGGGCACTGGAGCCGAAGCAGCCTGAGGGCCAGGGACGCTGGAGCTGGAGCAGTCTGGGGTGGGGGACGCTGGAGCCGGAGCAGTCCGAGGGTGGGGGACGCTGGAGCCGAAGCAGCCCGAGGCCCGGGGTCACTGGAGCTGGAGCAGCCCAAGGGCTAGGGTTGTTGGAACCGGAGCAGCCCGGGGGTAGGGGCGCTTACACAGGGGAAAAGCAGTTAGGGCTGGGAGAGGAATACTCCATAGCTGCTGGGTTGAGGGTCCCTCGACTGGCATCCAGGGCAGAGGGCAGAGCGCGTTCCCCTCCCAGTCATGCTTGGGGTGACACCTAGGAGGGCCCCTTGGGGCAGCGGGGCTGGAGCAGACTGCGATGACCCGGCCGGGGCAGAACTTAACGTGACGTGGTCGGGGGGGCTCAGGGAGAGGGAAGTGCTGCTGCTGCCTGGTCGTCTCAGATGCCAGAGCGTGACCAAGGGGCTCACACGGGCTGAGTACGCGGGAAGGAGCAATCCCGAGCTAATTCCCAGATGAGCCAGAAGAAGGTGCCGCCGATGGGTGATGTAGCGCTGACCCATCCTGCATCTAGCTCTCCAACTGTGCCACAAAATGGTCGTCGTCGGTCCCCATAAACTCTTGAACCCCTTAGCTGGCTCCACGGGGCCCTTTCTGGCTCTCAGTGGTGATACAATCCAGTCACAACGCAGTGGATGGGAAGGGCCAAACACCCCGGACAGTCCAGGGTAGGTACTGCTCACTGCCCGTGTTTGGCTGTGGAAAAGGGTTGCGGCTGAAAAGAGGGCACCCTGTCTGCGTGTGAAGCCAGACCCCCAACGCCAATAAGAGCTCCTCTGTTTTGCCCTTTCCCCAAACCCTTTGATGTACAGCCCGTCCCTTCCAGCCCCCCAACGTGCAAAACCTGCCACTGATCCACCCTCTTCACTCCACCGACAGCCTGCCGGCGGCTGCTGACCTCCCGCTCATCGCGAAAGGGCCCGTGTGGTTTCGGCCGGGCCTGGCCAATCGGTCAGCGCGGGCAGCGTGTCCCGCACACCAGATGGGGTACCTCTGTCCTGAGGGGGAGCACCAGGACCTCTGGGAGAGCTTTTGAACATGCCATAAGGAGCATTATCGACGCTCTGCCCACCCTTTCCACCTCACCCCCCTGGGAGTTAGGGTCCGTTAATGAATCTTGAGGCCAGCAGACCAAAGATACCCCTTAGGGTTAAGTGCTATGGCTCTTCCAAAGTGCTAGCAGTGTCACTGAGCCAATGGAGACTCTTCCCACCACTCCATTGAGAAACAAAGGATCCAGCCGGACCCTTCCTCGAGAGTATCCAGAGGCTAGATCCCAGATGAGAACATGGGAGCTGCTGGTGGCTGAGACTATCTGTAAATCTGGACACTCATTCCCCAGTGAGCTTCTGAAACTCAAGCCTTGGCTCCTGCTCACTTAGTGACCGTCTGTGGCTTCTGTGAGCGTGACTGCCGTGGGTCCTGTGGTGCTGCTCACCCCGAAAAAATTTGGGGCCCAAAAATCCGAGGGCAGGGAAAGGAACGTTCCAAATGGTGTAACTGATTGTATTTTCTGGTTTTCTCAGTTATTTTTCTATTGTAATGAATAAAAACACAGCAGATCCCCGACAAGCTGGGTGAAGGTGTCCATGTTGAATATTGAATCATGTTAGTGAGGTGCTGAAAGCAAGATGGGAATCATGATGGATAACCACTAAAGGCACTCCAGCTCCTGCAAATAAAAAACACACACAAGAAACTCCCACCTATTTTGCTGGCGTGATGTTGAAGCCAGCAGAGCGGGGGTAGTTTGCTAGAGACAGGATTGTCGCATTGTCCTCTCTGAGTAGAAAAGAGCTGCTCTGTATCAGCACTAAACTCTACCCTGCAGTGATGCTACAAACACTTGACAATGGCTGGTACTGGTGGTGAGCCCACTGTCATTT
>NW_027426207.1:0-7183 GCF_003597395.2 Chelonoidis abingdonii
CCTTAGGTGCATGGGCAGCCAGGGAGGCTCCATGCACCGCCCTCATGCCCACAGGCACTGCCCTCACAGCTCCCATTGGCCGTGATTCCCAAACAATGGGAGCTGCAGTGCCGGCACTCACGCAGAGGCAGCACACAGGGCCTCCCTGGCTGCCCATGTGCCTAGGGGCTACAGGAACTTGGTTGCCCCTTCTGGGAGTCACACTGAGCCAGGTCAGGTAGGGAGCATGCCTTAACCTCAGGCCCCCGCTGTGCCACCGACCGGACTTTTAATGGCTTGGTCAGCAGTGCCAACCGGAACCCTTTCTGATCTGGCATTCTGGTAAAAAACTGGACACCTGAAAACTCTAGGTGGTTCTAAAGATTCATAGAGGTGCCTAGTGGGATTTTCCAAATCATGTAGGCCCAAATCCTTAAAGGTATGTAGGTTCCTATCAGACTTTTTAGGCTCTAAGTGCATCATTTAGGCACCACTGACATTTTCAAAACTGCTTCTCAGCTGCCTGCTCACCCTGCAGGTGCCTAAGTCCCCAAGGCATTGAGGTTTCTGATCATCTACATTTGAAAGCCTTGACACCTTCCACCCCAGCTAATGAGGAGCTCTGATCCCTAGCTCAAGCCAAAGACCCGGAACTCCTAAAGCGAGATATTCAAACTAGGCAGGGAGCACCTATCTCACCAGCCAGGCCCCGCTCATACAGGCATGTTCTGAGCATGCCTAAAACTCGATCCTGCCACCTCCCACATCAGGAGGGCCCAGTGTAGGTCACCAATAGGTTCGGGGGCAGCACAACACCTGCACAAAAGACAGATGGGGCACAGGGAAATATATGACTAGCATAAAAGGTATCAGGCACGAGCAGGACACAGAAAGAGGGTTTGGGCTGCTAGGGCAAGGGCTACCTAAGTGGCTGATTGGGGTTAGGTGCCTAACTCCAGGAGCGAGTTCACAGCTGAGGATCCTGAACAGAGGGAGTTTCCTCTTTCTAGTCCATCAGCCAGATGCACCAGGTCAGCTAGTTAAGTACTTAAGACCCAGGATAGGGAGACTCAGGTTCAAATCCCCACTCTGTCCAAGAGGAGCAGGAACTTGGGAGGTGAGAGACCTTGGGTTAAGTTCTTGCTTCTCTTGGTCAGAGTGGGGATTTGAATTTGTCTTCCACATCCTATGAGAGTGCTCTAGGGCTATTGGCTATAAAATACCACCACTTGTAGGTAGGGCAGCCTCAAAAATACCTACTGGATCAAGCCCCAGAGGCTTGATAGGCAGAGGAATGCCTAATTTGTGAATCTGCTGGGGCTTAGGTGTGAGCTAGGCACCTGATGGACACTTGGGTGCTTAAGAAATAAAGGTGCCTACATGGTTAGGCAGCATTCCTTGCGAGGATTTAAATGTCGGATTTTGGAGCCTAAGATAGCACTTAGGCACCTGAATCTCTTTGTCGATCTAGCCTAGAGTGCCTAGCTTGGCACCATTAGGTGGCAGGCTACCCCAGGGTTAGATGTTGCAATGCTGAGTGGCACAATGCCTGAGTAATTTTGAGGATCTGGGACCTAAATCCCATTGATAGCAATGAAAGTTAGGAATTGAGGTGATTTTAAAAATCTCACTAGTGCCTATCTGCATTTTTAGGTACCTAAATATTTTTTTAAAATGTGGTCCTTAGGTCTTGCAATGCTGACAATCAAGCCCTGAGTCCTATTGTCCGCACCTGAAAGTTAGTCTAGTTTAGTAGTGTGTGAATTTAAAGTGAAATAGCTATGCCAGAGAAGACTCCATGTATGGACACTTATTCCACATTAAGAGTGCCTTTTTCTGCTTTTGCTTAGTCCACTTCCAAAAGAGATCAAGCTAATTCAGAACAAGGCACTCTTATTCCAGACAAGTTATTCCAGAATAGCTGTTCCCGAATAACTCTACGGGTTTATCTACACTTACCAGGGGATCGATGCATGGCGAGTGATGCATCGGTAGTCAAAGACCCGCTAAATGGTCTGCAGATTGCTGTCCCATCGACTCCTGTACTCCATGGGAATGAAAAGAATAAGGGGAGTCAACGGGAGAGCATCTCCCATTGATACAGCACAGTGTGCACCCTGCAGTAAGTAGATCTAAGCTATGTCAACTTGAGTAACGTTATTCATGTAACTCAAATTACATAGCTTAGATTGATTTGCCCTTGTAGACTAGACAAGATCTCAATGCAGATACATCTTAAGGCTTCTGAGGCTATGTCTACACTTACAGTGCTGCAGCTATGCAGCTGTAGCACTTCAGTCTAGACACCCACTACAGCAATGGGAGGGGGTTCTTCTGTTGACATATTTTCTACATTGGGGGTTAGGTCAGCATAGCTATAACTTTTAGGCATATGTATTTCTCACACCTCTGAGAGACAAAGCAGATATAAGTTGTCAGTGTAGTTGCAGCGCTCAGTCTCTTTTGACAATGCAACTTAGGGTAACACTGTCAAAAGTACCTAGAACTTTACATGCCCCCATTCTAATTACTAACAAAGTTCACATTTTGATATCATCAGGATTTCTTTTCCCAAAGTATCTTGGATATCTCTGAGGTCATGACAGATGTGATTAATGAAATTTAACATTAAACAAGAACAGTCAATAAATGGTAAGACATGCTGTTTTCATTTCCACAGGATCCTCTATGTTGCTGACTTATTGAGTCAGAAGAAGTTGCAAAAATAATACATATTGTTGAAGAATTTGTGTGGAAAATGAATTCTGAGTGCATGGTTCTTCGCCATCTGGGTATGAATTAATTTTCTACTCAGACTCCAACCTCCAATTCAGCTATCTTCCATCATAAGTAGATAGGTAAGGGTTAATTTTCTTTGCCTGTAAAGGGTGAACAAAGGGAACCAAACACCTGACCAGAGGACCAATCAGAGAACTGGACTTTTTAAAAGTCAGGGGCGGGAATTGTGTACTCTAGGTCTTTTGTTTCTCCCAGCTATGGAGGAAACAACTTTCCTGCTAACTCCTATTTCTTTCTAATTTCTCCTACAAAGTGTAAGTACAAAGGCAACAAGGCAAATAGGCTGTTATATGCTTTGTGTTGTATTTACATGTGTGTTGATGTGCTGGACTGGTTTAATTTGGCTATCTTAAATTCAGCTGTTATTCATATTTTCTTTATAAGCAAGAGCCTGTATTGATTCTTAATGCATGAGATTGTTATTTGTATTTTCTCTTTCTTTTTTAATAAAGTTTCTTTTTTAAACCGTGGATAGAGGTTTTGGGGTTTCCGGTGAGGAGCTACAGAAGAGGTGGAATAATCTCTATTATATTAGCTTATCTAATTTGAATGCATCGCCTCAGGGGGAGGGTGATTTCCTCTTAGTTTTGCCTTCGAAGGAGTTAAGTACTTGGGCATGCCAGGCTCACCCAGGGAAAAAGGGGGGGAAGCGGGGATGAGTCAGATAACGACGGGAGACAGGAGGAGGAAGCTATGTTTTCCGCATGTGAGAATAGGTGAACCTAGGGGTCTGGTGCTTGGGGTCCCCAGGAAAGGTGGGGTGACTCGTGGGTAACTAGGAACCCTAATAGTCCTAGTTGTGCAAGCGAGATAACATCCAAGCTGGATGACTGGGGAGATTCACAGTAAACACTCAGATGTTGAACTCTAAGTCCAGATTTGAGACAGATGTTTATTACACGCCCTTGCAAGTCTCTCAGGCTTCCTGCACCCTTTCCCCTCACCACAACTTACTCCATCTACCTTTGACCTCATAAGTCTCTCATCCTGGCTGTGTTTCTGCATTGGACCTTGGTATTGTATACTCACATCTCATACACTATGTATTCTGGGAAACTCCTCTTTGGTACAACTTCTTGTGTCATGTTTGACTGGAGTAGCACCGGGGTTCAGGGCAGAGATGAAGACATACCTGACTCATTAAGATAATAAATTGTAGCACCTGCATGTGGCTTTTCACCTTCCAAACAATAACTAGTTAATACAACATTGTGCAATAGGCAACTTATTATGATGATCACCATTGTACAACTGAAGAAACTGAAGCAGGGTATGTAGGTGAGTGGCCCAGGGCCACAGATGGAATCAGCATTGGAGCCAAGATTAGATACTCTAGACCATGCTTCTCTTTACACCCCTAGGAATTCAATGAGTGATGGAACCTGATTGTGGTAGAGTGCTGGGATGAAAGGAATTAGAAGGTGAAAGGGAATTGTAGGGTGAAATCCTGGCTCTGCTGAAGTCAATAGCAAAACTCCCATTGACTTCAGTGGGACCAGGGTTTCATCTATAGAATTTAGAAGTTAGATCATCTACTCCATTCCCCTGACAAATCTGAATTGTCTATTTTCCAAGGCTCAGACCAGTTAATTTTTAGATATTCCAAGGTAGACAAAGGTCAAAAGTATGGGGGTGAGAGTGACTCCAAGAGCAACGTTGTGTGGAGGAGGGAGATGAAAGGAGCTAAAAGGCTGAGGCAAGGACTCAGGACACCAGAAAAGAGGAAGTGCAGGGAACTGAGTGTTCCAAATCAGAACCATTGTGGGATTTGGTATTTTTCATACACATCCTTGCTACTGAGAAATCTGAACTTGATTTCCAGACTGGGCTCTGATAGATTTCAGGGATAGAGGAAAATAGAAAAATGTAAGTTTACCACTAACATGAAATTAGACACATACAAAAAAACCTATTTTCCTATTTTTTGTGTGCAAATTTCTTGCTTCTTTATTTTTTCAGACTCCATCTGATTTTTTGTGTTTAAAATTTTCCACCCCAACTCCCTCTATTTCCCTAGACTTTTGTTTTTTCTATCCTTTGTACTAATTCTATTCTTTTTTTTGACCTTCTGAATTTATTTAATTTCTTTCTCTTATTGGTTACTGAATGTCTCTACTTCTGATGTTTCTGCTTCTGCACATACTTCTCCCTTCTTTGCCTTTTTCCTCTGCCTGGGCCTGTTGGCCTTTCCTTTCATCTTCTCCTTTGTTCTATCTGTTTCTTCTCTCTTCCTCCCATGCTACCTTCTGCTTCTATGACTGTATTTCTTGTTTAGTACTCTGTTCAGTTCTCTCCTCTTTTCCATGGATAGTATCTAGTTCCTCTAGGTCTCTCAGAAGGACTTTGGAAGAGCCCAAGATGACCAGCCCTGGATGATCTAGTCCAGGTTTTTACACTTAGTCTAGAGCATGCTGGGACAGGACTCAGGAGACCCAAGTCTCCTCTCACAATTCTCCTCTTCACATCTGTGTAATTTGATTGACTTCACTAGAGATAGTTATAATTTATACCAGTGCAAGACAGAAGATAATCAAGCTGTTGGGGGCTAGTCAGTTCTGTTTTAGGAGCCCTATTGATATTTGCACACAACTACACTTCTCATTATTGAATCTCAGTAACCTGGCACAAGACACCTTGTTTTTAATGCAACTGACCAACGCTGTTAAAAATCTGGGAACAGCTAAATCCTGTGATAATTATCTAATGACAGCGTAAGCCTTTATTTTATAAATTTTGCTACATTAAAGATTGAGATAATACTATAGCAAATCCTGATGCAAACAATAGGATTTGTAGCTGTTATTCAAGTTGTTAGATTGTACATCTAGATTGTCTGTGCTTGATCCAGAATTTGCTATTTCAAGGTGTCTGACCATTGAATAGTCAGCCATCTACCAAGCTTGACATGATAGTCTAAAAATAAATAGCTTTGAGTAACAGTACAAAGACTCCTGTGTAGAAAGCAATAAAAATCCAATGTTTGTGGTTTGCAGATGTTTGAGAAAAAATGGTCAAAATATGTTCCTTACCAGTGGTGATTCATCCTAAACCACTTGGTGAAACTGGAATGCTGATTTTCAAAATGTATACAATACATGTGGTAAAATCTTGAGAGGGCGTGACCAGAACTGCCCATGATATTAAAGGTGTGGGGCATATTGTGGATCTATATAGTGGCATTATGATATTTTCTGTCTTATCTGTCCCTTTCATAATGGTTCCTAACAGTCCGTTAGCTTTTTTGACTGCCACTGCACATTGAGCAGATGTTTTCAGGGAACTATCCATAATGACTCCAAGAGCTCTTTCTTGAATGGTAACAGCTAATTTAGAGCCCATCATTTTGAATGTATAGTTGAAATTATGTTTTCCAATGTGCATTACTTTGCATTTATCAACGCTGAATTTTAGCTGTCATTTTGCTGCCCAGTCACCCAGTTTTGTGAGATACCACCTCCCCTCAGATGAAAGGCCCTATAGAAGAACAATGTATTGTTATAAGAGTAACTTCTTTCATGATATTTCTACTTCCACTCCCAGATGAAAACATGAAGTACAGCGGTTCAGACCTTTTTGTTAAGTGTATTTTGTCAAATCTCGAGAAGGATCTGTTTAAGAAAAACAAAGAAAAAAAAACTAAAGCGTTTACCCACACTTAATTTTAATGTCAACAAAGAACAGGAAGAAGAGAGACAAATGTTAAACATGACTTCAAAAGAACTTTTAGATCCTCAATAAGCATAGCGTCCTATATTTAAGAGGAGTTCTTTTCATTGACACCACTGGTTTTTAGAGATGTCTTCCAACCGGCTAACCAACCCTTTGATACAATAACCTAAAACTTTCTATCTGAAGTCTCCACCTTTGGTTTCTCATGGTTATCACCAGAAACACACTGCTGGCAACATTCTGGACAGACTTTTCCGATGGATGAGACATAAGAAATGCAAGAATCATCTTTTTGTCCTGAACAGAGCACCTTCTCTCTCAGGCAAGAATAAGAAACCATCATTGAGGTCTCCTTCTTGAAATCTTGGACCCTGCCAAATTCCATCCAGGCAGGCCTCCTAAGCCAGCAAGAAAACAACTGGAAACAGAACATTCTTCTTCCAATAATTTGGTCTATGCACACAAGTATTAGTCGTAGAAACAATAACTGCATGAGGGCCACCACCTGTGACTCAGACCTCTACATCATTTCTGGATGGTAAGAAAAAGCAGAACCCCTGTGAACTCTCCTGACAGATTGTCATCACTTCCTTTGATGAGGTGAATCAGCACCTGCAATAGCCCAAACAATAATGAGGAAAAGCAGCAGAGAATCCTGTGGCACCTTATAGACTAACAGATGTTTTGGAGCATGAGCTTTTGTGGGTGAATACCCACTTCGTCAGATGCATGTAGT
>NW_027426208.1:0-3463 GCF_003597395.2 Chelonoidis abingdonii
GAAAGACAATGTGCCTTCCTTCAATAAAACATCCTACACGGCCTATGTTACGGAGAATAACCTGAGAGGAGCCTCCGTTTTCTCTCTGTTAATCGCTAGAGAATTACTGGGTGCATCAAGTGTTTGGGGGCCTGTATTAGAGAGAATGTTGGGGGTCAGAGAGAGAGAGAGAGGGAAAGTCTCGGTTATACTAGATGCTTTTCTTGTAAAGCTTTGATTATCCGAACCAGACTCTGGCATGTTATTCGGAATTGAATTTGGAGTCCATGTTGTCCTCAGAGTATTGGACGGATATGTATTTATAAATATATTTTATGTAATAATATTTATGTTGAAAACTCATTTAGAAAACAGATTTCCTAATTCCGTTTTGCAGTTCTCATGAAAAGGTGATTTGTTAAAAACTTGAATCTGCCTTTAATCTGTGATACTATATGAGTTACCTTACTTCAGATATTACAAAGTAAGGAAATTTTCATATATTTTTAGAAACATAGGTCAGAGGGAATAAGGATGTTACGGAAAGGCAAAATGTTTCAGTGACAGCACAGTTCGCAATATTAACTTATTTTTATAAACCAGTGTATTTAGCTCCAAATATGATTTCATCTGACTTTCCATATTGCAAATAATGCAGGGTAGAAGTGCATAATCATGAAGCTAAAGTTATGTAAATGTTTGATTAAGAAGAGACTAGTTCGACAATCTTTTAAATTTGCTGCAAGAATAATGTTCTTTTCTCTTATATTGAGCCATGAGTATTTGAGAGAAATTGATGACACATTACAGTAATATCTTATTATAGCATGTAGTTAGCATAGCCGAAAATATTCTGTATGCCATGTTGTTGTAGCTGAGCTGGTTCCAGGATATTAGCTAGACAGGATGGGTTAGGTATTGCCTTTTATTGGACCAGCTTCTGTTGGTGAGAAAGACAAGCATTCGAAATGACAGGTCAAAAGAAGAGCTCGGTATAAGCTTGAAATCTTGTCTCTCTAGCCAACAAAGGTGAGTTCAATAAAAGAGAAGATTCTAAAATTTATTGCATCTTTATTAAAATAGTAATCTATGTTTCCATAGCACATTGTTTAAAGCAATCAGAGAAAGGCTAACTCAAATATGTTTGTATAGTAGGCACATGATTATACTTTCATTATTTGACGATCTCCTTTGTCTTTGTATCACTGGGAAGACTTTGAATACATTGGCTCACTAGGACTCATTTCACTTTTCCATTCCTGTTTAGTTTTTTGTATGTCTGGAAAACTATTAAAGTGTTCTTTAGCGCGGTTCTATGAGAGAAAAGGGCCTGGTTTTTCATCATATTTCAACTCGAGAAATTTTCTTAGTACTTTTTAAAAACAGCATTTGTATTGTGAGTGGGCAGATAACTTTAGAAGGAAAGATAAACTAAAAGTGACAATAAGGGCACGAAAATAGTTTTGCTTGGGAGTTTAGATTTATATTTTGAACCCGCAATCACTCGTGCTATTGGGTTTAAAAACTATAGCTTTCTGTCAAACGCTTTAGAACTGTGCTTTGCTAAATCTTACCCTTAGGAGTGTTTGCAGAGGATGTGGTTATTACATGGAAATTGTTGTTCTTGTACATATTCATTACACGGACACACACCAAGACATAGACCCACAATACACGCATATATATGTAAACAAAGGCAAAGAAATCTCAAGAATTGTAAGTTTTACACTATCAGTAAATAGACACAAACACACATATATTAAAAAAGAATTTAGATTTTACATTTATACTTATGTTAAGAAACACCATTGTTTATTCTTCACGGCATTGTTTTTACTATACTTCATGTTTTGCATTTCCATGCAAATGCGAAGAAAAAAAAACACAAAACAAGCATGATTGTGAGTAAAGCTGGAACGGCGCCTTGATAAAATCTCTGCTATTGCAGTTCTCCCGTTGAGACTCGGAGTGCCGCTGTTGGCCAATGCGGAGCCAGGACTGGAGCCGGAGATCCATCCGAGCCTCCTGCGCTGCGATTGCTCAGTCACACAGCGCGGATCGCGGAGGAAATAGCAGAGAGACCTTCACAGTTCGGCTGAGAAAAGGGAACGGCCGTTAGAGCACACAATACCGGAATGTTTACCCCTCTGACGCGGATTTCTTTGCCCCGATGGGGTTTGTAAACATCTGATGTAACCAAAAACCAACAAGGAAAGCAGAGAGGAAATCTGACAGGGACCGGGATGGAAATCAGGCGCCGAGAGCCAGGCCGGACAGTCACACGGCAAGTACTGTTGTTTCCCTTTTTATTGTCTTTGTTCTGCCGGGCGGTCTCGGAGCACTTTCGTTATTCCCTACCTGAGGAAATGGCCAAAGGTTCCTTTGTGGGGAATCTCGCCAAGGATTTGGGATTAAATACCAGAGAACTGCAGCAGCGGAAGCTCCGTGTCAGTTCGGAAAAGCAATATTTCAGTGTGAATGGGGAAAATGGCAACCTGTATGTGAATGGCAGGATAGACCGGGAGGAGATATGCGGGGAGACTCCCCTTTGTGTCCTGGCATTCGAAACGGTGGTGGAAAATCCTTTGAATGTTTTCCATGTGAATATAGCAATCCAGGACATTAATGATAATGCCCCGCGGTTCAAGACAAACAATATGGATTTAGAAGTTATAGAATCAGCATTGCCTGGTGCGCGGTTTCCACTAGAATCTGCACAAGATCCAGACGTTGGGATCAACTCAGTGCAGAGTTACCAACTCAGCAAGAACCCGCATTTTACCCTGATTGTAAAAGAGAGCCCGGATGGAAATAAATACCCAGAATTAGTGCTGGAAAAATCTTTGGATCGCGAAAAGCAAAACTCTCATCACTTGATCCTGACGGCTGTGGATGGGGGGGATCCAGTCAGATCCGGGACGGCTCATATTAGGGTTAATGTCACTGATGCCAATGACAATCCCCCCGTATTTACTGAGGAGATCTACAAAGTCAGTGTGAGGGAAAACCTACTACGGGGCTCCTTGGTACTTCAGGTGAAAGCCACAGATCAGGATGAAGGGGTATATGCCCAAATCACATACTCATTCAGCAACGTACCAGATAATGCTCGTACATTGTTTTATTTAGATCCTGAGAAAGGAAGAATTACAAATACGCGGATTCTAGATTTTGAAGACACACACAAATACATGTTGGGGGTAGAAGCCAGGGACGGGGGTGGCCAGTCCGCTCACTCGAAAGTTCAAATAACAATACTTGATGAAAACGACAATGCCCCGGAAGTGACGTTTACTTCTGTGAACAGCCCGGTAGCTGAAGACTCAGTACCGGGGACAGTGATAGCTCTGATCAAAGTTCGTGACCAAGATACGGGAGAAAACGGAGAAGTCACGTGTCACATTCAACACAAGTTGCCTTTTAAAATAGCGGTTTCGTCAAACAGTTACTACAAGCTCCTCACAGACAGTCCCCTGGACAGGGA
>NW_027426209.1:0-2390 GCF_003597395.2 Chelonoidis abingdonii
AAATGAGACCCAAATGAGGCTCAGAAGTGTTCAATAGCTGGAAAAGAGAATTATTGCTGAAAATTAGTTCTGTTACACTCAGGGGAAAACCACAAGAGAGAAATTTGGCTTCCAATGTATTTATCGGAGACATTAAGTGAGAAGAGAATCACTGTTGCCTTTAAATGTGCAGTTCCTTCTTGCTTGCAGTACTCTGGTTTCCAGTAATAAAGTTCCTTCTCAGAACAACTAAACAGTTCACTTTTGTAGAGAAGAATATTTGGCATGCCCTGAGTGCTTATTGCTCTAACACATTAGTCTTATCATTACTAACGACAGGTTACACATACTGGGAATCCAGCATTTTCATACAAAAAAGGAATGGGATTTTATTAATACCCTGGGTCACCCTGAATCACATTGACTCAGAGAACCACAAGAAAATGACTGTGTGTAAGTGGATCCATGCTATGACTGAGTCCTGAAGCTGTACTATAGTACTGTGCAGTAAGAATATAAATGAACTCAGTCTTCAGCAGTTTCTCTTCTATCACTCAAAGTCTTCTTTAAACATAACCAAATATCTCACTCATTTCATCAAGGATATCAGAAAGATGATCTGACAGAGGAGGAGAAGAGGCTACATTATATTAGCTGGGGTACAAGAGAAGGAAAAATGCTTTGATTCTCATAGCAAGACTCTTTGCAATAGCAATCACAGAGAGATTTAAGGAAGTCTTTAGTGAACAAAATAATCTTTTGGGCTGAGATTTTAAAAAATGTTTGGGGAATTTAGGCTTTGAAATCCCAATGAAACACATCAGGAGCTGGGTGTCTAATGCCCATAGGCACTTTTGAAAATCTCAGCCATAATTTATTTAAAAAAATAGAAGCCAGTAGGATTACAAGGTTCAGAAGTCTACTTGTTTCACTTACCCACTAGCTATACAATTCTTAACTTCCTGCAGTCTCGCAGCAGCTACGTATCAGAGTTTTACATAATTGAAAGTATGGCTGAATACATATAACACACAAAAACTACATGAAAAGAACATTATTAAGATGGCAAAAAGAAGCACTCAACAGTTAGGAAATGCCAGAATAAAGGATGCCTGTGCAACCTCATTTCAGCCCCCTTGTGCTTTGTAGGCCTGGCTGAGCCTAAGTTACTTGGCATAAATTAGACCTCATTTTTAGTGGGCATGATTAGGAAGGTGAAAGGAAGGTTAAGTTGTAACAATCAGTATGCTAGAATCAGGATGTCTGTGCTAGCTAGGATAAGTAAGCACACCCTGATTCTAGAGACTTCGGCGGCGGGTCCCAGGGCGGAAGGATCCCCCACTGCAGGTCTTCAGGGCACTTCTGCGGCAGGTCCCGGAGCGGAAGGACCCCCTGCCGCTGAACTGCTGTTGAAAACCCAGAGCGGAAGATGCTCCAGGGGCCCGGGCCCCACGAGAGTTTTCCGGGGCCCCTGGAGCAAGTGAAGGACCTTGCTCCAGGGGCCCCAAAAAACTCTCACGGCGGGGGGCAAAGCAATTTTGGGGGACCCTTCCATAAAAAAAATTGCATTACTATAGAATACTATATGGGGGGGGGGGGCAAATTGCCCCACTTGCCCCCCCCGGTTGGCCCTGAAGAGGTGTCAGCAGAATCCCAATACGTGTATATGTTATGATCCAGAAATTGATTACTTGATCACACGATATTTTTTCTATGGGACCTCTGCTTCATTCTGTGCACAGAATGGACAGCGTTCACTTAATGAGTAGGGCGATGATACTTTTTTCTCATAGTTCAATGTGTGGTTCCATGACATATTTACTTCACACTAGTCATACCCTCTTTAGAAGACAGAATTATTGATTTCTTCCTGAGTTTTTCTATGGCACTTATCACTAAGGCATCTGAGTGCTCCGCACATATTGATGAATTTATTTTCAAAATACCATTGTGAGATGAGGGGGTGATAGTATTCCTATTTAACAGATAAGGAACTGAGGCATGAGGGGATTAAAGTCAAAAGTATCCATTAAATTTAGGTACCCAATTTAATAAACCTAGCACTTAATTTTTCATAGTGCTTAGCAATATTATACTTTATATGCTCAGCTGAAGCAGTGAGTGTTTCTGCAAATCAGACCCTGCATCTCAAGTCAGGAACCCCAATTAGTGATCACCTTGAAAAAGTGAGATTTAAGTAACTTGACTAGTATCACATAGGAATTCTGGGGCAGAGGCAAGAATAGAATCCATTCCTCTGGGGCAGCAGTCAACTGACTCAGTCACAAAACCATCTTTTGCTCTTGCAGTCCCCTGGCTCCTTCACTACAAACTTTCCTATCTGTGGAGAGAGAGAGACAGATTGCAGCCAATAAAACTGGAAGGGGGTGGGGTGCTCTGCAAGTATGGGG
>NW_027426210.1:0-2093 GCF_003597395.2 Chelonoidis abingdonii
GAGAACCCCTCCCAGCTGGAAACGGGACGTCCTGCCTTCCCCCGGACACCTGGGTCCCCGGTCTTCACTGAGAACCCCTCCCAGCTGGAAACGGGCCGCCCTGCCTTCCCCCGGACGCCTGGGTCCTCTGGCCTCACTGTGGCACCCCTTGGGAACGGAGCCTCCTTTTCCCTTACCCCCGTCCCGCCCGTTTGCTCAGGGCAAAGGGAACAATTGGAAGTAAACAACCCCCCGCTCCTGGAAATCACCAGCGGAGGGGCCTGGTGCCAGCCAGCACCTCCCTGACCTGCCCGTTCTTTCTCTTCGACAAAGCATCTGCTGAACCCGCTGTGCAAAGCTCAGCGCGGGCAGCCGGGGCCTGGGAAAGCCCCACCCGCCCCTGGCACCGGGCTGCCAAAGAGGAACGGACCCCCCCAGACATGGGCAGAGCTGGGGATGCTACCATGGCCCAGAGCCCAGTGTCCCACCGCCACCGCCGGCAGCACGGTCCCAATCCCGGCCGGTCCATGCCTGCCCGTCCCCTGGAGCTCAGCAGTAGCTGCCACGTCCCTGCCCCATGGGGGGGGTGGGGGGTGTCGGCAGCAGAGAGTCACTGGCCTGGTGGCGGCTCCAGGTTCACATCTGGCCTAGGCCCCCCGGCCTCAGCTCTGCAGGTCTGATGGGCGCAGGTCCCCAGGAGCAGCCTCCTCCGACAGCCGCGGCCGCTGGATCGGTCCTGGATGGCATGGGCCAGAGCAGCCGCTGGGACTCAGATCCGGGTCACCTGGGGCCGGGCAATTTGGGTCTGAGGAGAGGGGCAGCAAGTTTGTGTCATTTCTGGAGGTGCCCAGAACGGGTCCAAGTCACTCCCCCCCCACCCCACCCACACCTGCCTCAGGCTCTGGAAGGGGATTTGGGTGCTGGGTGCGGGATCTAGGAGAGGGTTTGGGTGCTGAGTGCGGGCCCCTGGCCAGGACAGGGAGTTGGGGTGCAGGAAGGGGTTTGGGGTGCTGGGTGCGGGCTCTGCGCTGGGACAGGGAGTTGGGATGCGGGACATGGGGCCGGGCTGGAGATAAGGAGTTTGGGGTGCAGCAGGCAGGCTTCCCTGGGGCTGGAGTAGGGGGCCAGAGAGGAGGACTCCCCCCAACCCTCTCCTTGCTGGCAGCAGTGAACGAGGGGGAGGGGAGCCCCCTCCCTGGCCCCCCAGCATGATACTCACCCAAGCCCCCCCAGGCTTCTGCTCAGGGGGTCCAGCCAGGATAAGCTTCAGGGGACAGATGCCCACTGCCCAGGGCAGGCAGGGACGCGTGGGGGAAGCAGACTGGGCTGGGGGATGCTGTGGGTGAGGTGTGCTGGGGCAGCAGGCAGGGGAGAGACCCAGCCCCGAACATCAGTGGAGCCAGGCCCCCCGGGCCCTGAATTTGCTGGAGTCCGGACACCATAGGCCCCTACAACTCACCACCCCTGTCTGGGGAGCACAGCCAGCCTGGGGCAAGCGATGCAGAGAGCCCAACGCCCCTCACTCCTGACCCACAGGTAGGGTGACCGGGGGTCCTGTTTTCAACCGGAACACCTGGTCGGAAAGGGACCCTGGCAGCTCCGGTCAGCACCCTACATCTCCTGGCCCCACGCTGCACCCCAGAAGTGGCCAGCCCCCACCCTGAGCACTGGCTCCACCCTCCCATTGGCCCAGAACTGCAGCCAGTGGGAGCTGCGGGGGCGGTGCCTGCAGGTAAGAGCAGCATGCAGAGCCGCCCACCACGCCTCTGCCTAGGAGCCGGACCTGCTGCTGGCCACTTCCAAGGCGCAGTGCGGAGTCCGGACAGGCAGGAAGCTCACCTTAGCCCCCCACTGTGTCACCAACCAGAAGCCTGCCCTGAGCCCCCCCAAACCCAGAGCCCCCTCCTGCACCCCAAACCGCTCATCCCCAGCCCCACCCCAAAGCCTGCACCCCCAACTGGAGCCCTCACCTCCCCTGTGCCCCAACCCACTGCCTCAGCCCAGAGCCCCCTCTCACACCCTGAACCCCTCTGCCCCACCCCCCAGCCTGGAGCTCCCTCCTGCACCCTACACCCCTCATCCACGGCCCCACCCCAGAGCCCGCACTCCCTTCC
>NW_027426211.1:0-2598 GCF_003597395.2 Chelonoidis abingdonii
TAATAAAATGCCGTCTCTGCACCCAGCATCCTACCAATAGAGACAGAGGAGACTGGGGCTCCCAGATGTGGGGATAGCTGAGGACCTCATCCTGCAGTCTGATCTGAGTGGGCAAACCCTGTGCTGAGAGTCCCACTGCAGCCTGTGCGGGTGTGCCTCCTCTAGGATCCATGCCTGAGTGCTTATATTAACGGGGTTATTACATCCTTTGCTGTGTCCTCACAGAAGAAGAGGGCTCTTTAAAAGGGTTGGTGTCTTGGCTGTTCTCTGTTGCTCTTTATAGCAATCCAAATTAAAGTAGCTTTATGGTGGCACTTACTAGCCACAATGTGCCAGGTGCTGTACAGACACATAGAGACAGTCGCTTTTCCAGAGTCCCCAGTCTAAACAGACAAAGGGTGGGAGGGGAAAGGCCAGGGCCAGGATCATGCAGGTCAGTGGGAAAGCTGGGACTAGCTCCCAGGTGTCCAGATTCGCAGCCCAGTGCCCCAGCTACAGCACCATGCTGCCTCCTGCAGAGTGGTGGTCTTAGTTCACTTGCACCTTAACTGTAAACCTGCTGATCATAGTGAGAACGTGGCTGGCTGGAGCGAAGTATTTATTGTGCTGAAAAGGACTGTGGTGTGAAAATGTGGTTGCTAGGATGGTCCAACTTGGCTGCCAACGGCTCGGCGACTGAATCTGTAGGTAGCATGCCCAGATAGAAGCGAGCTGGCTTTCCAAGGTGCTGCACCATCTGCAATGCCAGTGCAGGGTCGGCTCCAGGCACCAGCAAAACAAGCAGGTGCTTGGGGTGGTACATTCCTAGGGGCGGCATTCTGGCTTGGTCATCATGGTGCATGGGGAAAAAGTGCCTCCACTGCCCCAACTCACTGCTCCAGCTCACCTCCGCCGGCTCCCCTTAGTGTCCCGCCGCCACTTCTCTTCTCCCTCCTCCCTCCCAGGCTTGCTGTGCGCGAAACAGCTGGGAGGGAGGAGAAGACGAGCAGCAGGCGCTCTGGGAGGCGGTGGCAGTGGCACTGGTGGAATGGAGGTGAGCTGGAGTGGGGAGCGGTTCCTCTACCCCTCGTTACTTCCTGCGCCCCACCACCCTAGCTCACCTCCACTTCGCCTGCTCCCCTGAATGCTCTCCTTGCCTGAGAGGGAGTGGGGAGAAGCGGAGTGGTGGCACACCAGGGGGAGCAGGCGGAGCGGAGGTGAGCTAGGGTGGGAGCTCGTGGGGACCCCCAGGAAGCTGCATGCCCGGGGGAGGAGGCGGGGCTGGGGATTTGGGGAAGGGGTTCAGAAGGGGTGGAGTTGGGGAGGGGCCAGGGGGCATGAAAAAAGGGGGAGGGCGGCCAAAATTTTTTTTGCTTGGGGCGGCAAAAATCCTAGAGCCAGCCCTGCGCCAGTGGACGAGAATACAAGCTGCGGAGCTAGGGTCAAGGCCATTGTTCATTAGGCACCCAGTGGGTATTGGTGCCTAACATCAGGCCACCAGATCTAGAAATGTTATCCTGTATTCCCAAGCCCTGGCCATCTGCTACCTTGACTGCTTAAACCTTCTGCCTCTTTTAACCTGTCCTGGCTCCTGTCTAGATAGGTAAATAGGGTGTGTTTGGAAGTGTGGTCTCTAGTGTAGACACAGTCTAACACAGTGGTGCCCAAATTTTTCACAGTCATGCCCAGCTCTTACCTATCTGTCTCCCCTCTTTCTGGTGGTGGGGCCACAACTTGGGGTTGGGGACACAGACAGAAATAAGGGGGCCGAAGCTGAGGGTTGGGGGTGGGGCTGGGAACTGGGGCTGGGGGCGGGGTCCCTCCCTTCCCCACCTGGGGGCTTGCCCAGGCCCCACTGCAGCCCCCGAATGTTCCTCTGTGCCCCCCTAGAGAGGTGAGCCTACAGTTTGGGGACCTCTGGCATGTAAGTTGGTTGTGCTTGACCCTAGCTTCATATTTGGTGGGGACATGTTTAAGTGTGTGGTCTAGACGTGCCCGAATTCCATTACAAACTCAGGGGAGGGATGTGCCTCCTTTTATGTTTGGAAAGCACCCAGCATATGGTGGGTTATGCTAGAAGCGGAGACCTTAATAAACGTGCCCACAGATCTGCTTGGTGAGCTCCAGGGCCGCATGGTAAATGTCCAATGCTCTAAATTATTGCGAAAGTTCTGGAGTGGCCTGTTATCTTCTCGAGAGTGGAGGCTGTTTCTTTAACTCTGCCCTGGGTCTAAGGCAGGTTGGACGTTCGGGATCCTGTTTAAACATTAAAGAAAGGACTTTCACTGCCAGAACTTGTGGAACGTTATCTAAATCAGCCACTGAGTCGGTTGAAGTGTCAGCAAAGCTGATCCAAATTAATCCCTGGTGTAAAGGCACTGGTATCAGTGGTGTTGCACCCGGGAGCTGACTCTGGCCCTCAGTGCTTTACCAAATTCAGAAAGTTATGAGAAGTTGATGGTTGACCCCAGATGAAACCTGCCCAGGAAGTAAAAATAATTCTCCCCTTAAATAGCACAAGGAACTCACCCACAGCACCACTTTGAGCCAGACGCTCCCACCTGCTGATATCTTTCAGGGTGGCTGTCCCCATGTGAAGGCAGGACTTGGAGAAGTTGA
>NW_027426212.1:0-1435 GCF_003597395.2 Chelonoidis abingdonii
CAGAGTTATGGTTGCCCCATGATGGCTCATGCCATTCCAGAATGTTGAGTTCAGCAAAACTCAAATTTGTGAAAACCAGGAAATACAAAGTTCAGGGACATGCCCACACAACCGTAACTCTGCCCACTGGAGCTGGTAATAACCACCGGGAATTTCCTGCTTGCGCTCCAGCTGCATTCACTGTACTGTACAGTAGATGTACTGAATGGCAGAGGAATAAGTTGGAGCTGTGACTGAGATATGATGAGACATGGATCTCAGTCCCCCAGTGTGTGTGATCGAAGTAAAGGAGTCATATCAATCAATAGGTCTCAACCAAGGGTATGTGCAGCCCTGGGGGTACGCAGAGGTCTTCCAGGGGGTACATCAACTCATCTAGATATTTGCCTAGTTTTCCAACAGAGAAGTGCTAGCGAAGTCAGTACAAACTAAAATTATATACAGACAATGGCTTCTTTATACTGCTTTATGTACTATATCAGTGTTTCTCAATGGGAGAGTTGCAATCTATTTTATAATTATATGATTAAAAGGAGAAAGGAAGCAATTTTTCAGTACTAGTGTGCTGCGACACTTGTATTTTTATGTCTGATTTTGTAAGCAAATTGTTTTTAAGTGGTATGAAACTTGGGAGTACATAAGACCAAATCCACCTCTGGAAAGGGGTCCAGTAGTGTGGAAAGGTTGAGAACTCCTGATATAAATCATAAAAATATAGGATTGGAGAGGACTTCAATAGTCCATCTAGTCCAGCCTTCTTCAGTGAGGCAGGACCAAGTATTATCTGGACCATCCCTGACAGGTGCATGTGTCCCTTGAGGTTCCTGTCTACATCATTTCAATATCAAATGATGTAGGTTATGTCAGGAGCAGGGCAGTGGGTTTTTCTTGTCATGGATATTGTCAGTTGTGAGGCAGGAGACAAGAGCAGTCTGTAGATTTAATGTTGGGTATGAGGAAGTATAGAATCTGTTAATTTTAAGAAAAGCAGTTTGGGGGAAGGAGCTGTATCTTAGTAACTCTGTGATCAAATGGCCCCAAATTTGGGTTTATAGCAGAGCCCCATACCCCCATGAGACACACCAAATTGTGAGGCAATCTAACTGTTCTAAGTGCTCTAAAAGCTACACCACAGTTAAACAGAAAGCTGACCTTAACTATAGCTGAGGTCTTATTCTGCTATAGTCTTGGGTGTTTCCATTTTTGGGTGCCCAAGCTGAGACCTCTTAGAAAGGTTTTAGAGGGCAGGTGCTCAGCGCTGCCTGATAACCCAGTCCTGGGAAGCGGTCTCAGGTTGGGAACTGAAAAATGGAAGCATCCAAAATCAGTACTCACTTTTCAAATGCAGACCAGTAAGTATACAGCGAGGTGGCTACTTTGGTGCAATACATGATCTTATCAGTAGCCGCGCACCTCACTATCTTCAATGTACTTA
>NW_027426213.1:0-1502 GCF_003597395.2 Chelonoidis abingdonii
CCTCCCTTCAGACATCCCCTGCTTTCCCGTTCCCCACACAGACAGTCCCTACTCCATCACAAGGCGCCAGTAGAAAAAAGAGTTGCAGGGGTGAAACCCCCCGTGCATCCCAGGGCCAGGGGAGGCACTTCCAGAAAATGGGGGAGCCTGCGGGGGCTGCCAGAAAAAAAGCAGAGGGACCCACGGGGGGCGCTGATGCGGGGGTGTCATGTGACCCTCATCCCCCCCCCCCCCCACTGTCGCCTCTGGCTCCTGTGTTTCATCAAGGAGTATCAGATGTGAAACAGCAGGAAGATATTTAAGAAGCCATCTCAGAGTTCCTCCTACACAAGCATTCAGGTCTTGAGCAGTTCAGGCAAACAATGCACATTACAACAAAGCTTAAACTTGTTCTTCATGATAATTTTAAAAACACGACTAGCTGCCTATTTAATTTCAAAAACAGCAAAAAATATCCACCTCCCTTTCTATTACGTATAAGGAGTCTTGAAGTTTAAATCTCCTTAGTGTGATAGACATGCTTGCTTCGATCTGCTTAGCTCTTGGAAGTCCTCAAGGCTCCAGGCTGCTGGCCCTGTGCTGCCCGGGGTCCCTATGGGCAGCTCTGTCTGCCATTAGGGATTTTTTCCCGAGAACCCCCTGTAACATTTTGTGAACCCGGTTTGGGAACCAGTGTCCTGGAATGAAGCAGTCCAAGTGTCTTGCTTTCTAAAAGATAGATAATGAGGGCATGTTTCATTTCTTCTGGCCGAAGGAATGAATTGCACCTGTAAAGGATGTTGTAATTTGAGAGATCCAGGTTCCCTCCTTTTACACACATCCATTTCACAGATCCCTGGACTTCCTGCTCCCTTCCCCCAAACTTTTAATGTCATTTCTACCCACGGACACATGTATCTGCCAGTCAGTGTTGTTCTGGCCAACAGTATCAACCCTGCCAGTGTGTCTTTATCTGCTTGTCCTTCAGCCTCAACAGCAAATATTGTCCTGCCATGCAAGTTAAAGTATTAATTGGGGTTCTCTTATCTAAATTGCTAAAGAACCAGTTAATCTGCTCTTCACACGGGTAGGAAGTAACTTAATAGCTGTAACCAGTGCAGATTCAGTATTACTGTCAAGAACAAAAGCAGGTGGGATTTTCTGAACAGGAAAATTATATTTTCAGGCACAGTGACTGAAAACCCTCATGTCCCATTGGTGCAGACCTGGCTCCATTTACACATGTAATGGGTACTGCATAGACCAATTACAGAACATAAACCTACAGTACAGTAGGAAGGGGGGTTTCATTTGGGAGAACATTTTCCGGGGGGGGGGGAATTGCTCTGTTCCCTGTACTTAATTGATGGGTGTCATAAAGGTATAAGTCCCAAATCTGAACCTTAACATCCAAAAGTTGGGTACCTGCATGAAGCCTCTAAACTTAATTACCAGCTTAGAACCTGTAACGCTGCCACCAACCAGGAATTCCAGTGCCTGGTACACTCTGGTCTCCCCAAAAC
>NW_027426213.1:1522-13194 GCF_003597395.2 Chelonoidis abingdonii
CCGAGAGAGACAGTAGTCCTGGAACAGAGATTCCTATTCTCCTGAGCTTCAACTAGAAAAGAAAATCAAACAGGTTTTAAAAAGAAAGCTTTTAATAAAAAGAAAGAAAAGACAGAAAAATCATCTCTGTAATCAAGATGAAAATATTACAGGGTCTATTAACTTATAAAAAATGAATAAACAGCCTTATTCAGAAAAAATCCAATTTAAACATTTCCAGCAAACTACACATGTGCAAATACAAAAAAAAACAATGTAAAAACCTATATTGTCTTTCTACCTGTACTTACAAGTTGGAAACAGAAGATTAGAAAACCTGGAGATAGTGTGATCATCCTCAGAGCCCAGAGAGACACTGACCCAGAACAAAGGACCTACACCCGAAACTTCCCTCCTTTGAGATTTGAAAGTATCTTGTTTCCTGATTGGTCCTCTGGTCAGGTGTTGTTTGTTAATCCTTTACCGGTGAAAGAGACATTAACCCTTAGCTATCTGTTTATGACAATGGGAATAGAATTTTATCTCTATACTGAAAGGGCAGGGAATAGTGCTCATATTTTGAAACAGCAGGAAGTTGATTGGCTTTACACATTTTGTAAAACCCAAATAAGGAATTTAGACATTCCTGGTTTTGGACAGAGAGAAAAGCAAACACTCACATTTCTTCTCTATTTAATATGGCCCTGATTCTGCAAATATTTGTGCACATGAGATATTTCACGTTACGAGAAGAGGTTTTAAAATGTAAGCGCTTGATCCTGGGACTATACCCACGAAGAGACCCACTGAGTCAAAGCAATTATTCCTAGGAATAAAGTTACCCCAGTGCATAAGTGTTTGCAGGATCTGTCTGTAACTGCCTTCATCTCTCATAGGCCTTGTATTATACTACAAGTAGATTAATATTAAAGAGAGCTTAGGTCGAAAAAATACTCCCCCCATTGTGTTTTTTTCTTTATTAAAAGTTAATCTGAAGACAATGTCTTGACCAAGGGCAAGTCATGCCTGACCAACCTGATTGCTTTCTATGATGAGATCACTGGCTCTGTGGATAGCGGTGGATGTGATGTATCTTGACTTTAGCAAAGCTCTTGTTATTGTCTCCCACAATATTCTTGCTGGCAAGTTAAAGAAGTATGGGCTGGATGAATGGACTTTAAGGTGGGTAGAAAGCTGGCTAGACTGTTGGCTCAGCAGGTAGTGATCAATGGCTCCACGTCTAGTTGGCAGCCGGTATCAAGCAGAGTGCCCCAAGGGTCGGTCCTGGGGCCGGTTTTGTTTAACATCTTTATCAATGATCTGGATGATGGGATTAATTGCACCCTCAGGAAGTTTGCAGATGACACTAAGGTGCTGGGGGAGAGGTAGGTACGCTGGAGGATAGGGATAGAGTCCAGAGTGACCTAGACAAATTAGAGGATTGGGCCAAGAGAAATCCGATGAGATTCAACAAGGACAAGTACAGAGTCTTGCACTTAGGAAGGAACAATCCCATGCACTGCTAGTTTAGGGACCAAGTGGCTAGGCAGCAATTCTGCAGAGAAGGACCTAGAGGTTATAGTCAGCAGTGCGCCCTTGTTGCCAAGGCTAATGGCATTTTGGGCTGTATAAGTAGGAGCATTACCAGCAGATCGAGGGACATGATCGTTCCCCTCTATTCGGCATTGGTGAGGCCTCATCTGGAGTACTGTGTCCAGTTTTGGGCCCTACACTACAAGAAGGATGTGGAAAAATGGGAAAGAGTCCAGCAGAGGGCAACAAAAATGATTAGGTGTCTGGAGCACATGATTATGAGGAGAGCTGAGGGAACTGGGATTGCAGAAGAGTGAATGCGGGGGGGGGGGGGGGGGGGGGGCGGGGGGCGGGGGGGATGTGATAGTTGCTTTCATACTTGACGGAGATTCAAAGAGGATGACTAGACGGTTCTTCGAAGTGGTGGAGATGACAGAACAAGAAGCATAGGTCTCATTGCAGGTGGGGGGAGATTAGGTGAGTATTAGGGGAAACTTTTTACTAGGCAGGTGGTGACCCACTGGAATGGGTTACATAGGTGAGGGTGGTGGAATCTTTCCTTAGAGGCTTTAAGGTCAGGTCTTGCCAAAGCCCTGGCTGGGATGATTAGTTGGGGTTGGTACTGCAGGGCTGGACTAGATGGACTCCTGAGGTCCTTCAACCTGATATTCTATGATTAAGTGTCTGAGCAAAAGCATCCTCCGCTTCAGGTGTCTTAAAGCAAGGGTCTAGCACAAATTTTTTCGTAGCCGAAGTGGGCACCAACTTCTTTTCGATGCTGCACTGACACTTTTTTCTAAGTTAATGAAGTAATAGCACAATGTAGTGAGGTCTTTGCCAGGTTGGAGCCAGCGCAACAAGGGCAGGTTCAGTTCTATGGGATGCTTTTCAACAAACAACACCAAACCCCCCCCCCCTTCCAAAAAGCGCCCACAAACTACTGACTGATGACAATTACACACACTACCTGGGCACCTCTAGCAGGCATGACTTCCCTATCGCAAGCACGAGTCTGAGTGAGTCAGATAATTTTTTTAATGAAGGAGGGAAGTAAATCACAGATTAATTTGGGAAAACTGAACTAGGTTTTAATACATAACATCAGCAAAAGCCCCCCCCCCCAAGTAAGTTGGGCATGTCCTTGTTTCTCTCAGGTTCTAAGTCCACAACTCAAAGCCCTTTAAACGTGCCAATGCTCTTCTTTTACGACTCACCTGCTGTGCCGTGGCAGTCAGCCCCGAGTTCGAGACTGCATCTGCGAGTAACCTCCCCCTTATCGTTGCTGCTTGGGCCACTGTTTCCGCCCCCAGCAGCTGACGGCACACGGCTCTGCAGGGCTGTGCTCTGGCTCTCACCAGCCTCCCTGCTGGCTGCACCTCTCTATCAGCTGCTGACTGGCATTGCCAAGATGTCTTAGCCCCGCCGCTCGCCACAATAGTTTTCAGGATTATCTGTAGTAGGGGGCCTCACTGCTGGTCACCTGAAATCTCTTGCATAGAGACTCTTTCAACAGGTCTAATACTTTAAACGTAGGTATTCATATTTGTCTGCAGCAATACTAGATTCAATTGATCTAATAGCTTTTCATTATAGACCACAGAGAGAGAGAAATGGGTGTCTAGGGTTTAAACAGGACTTCACACAGCCAGGTGCGATAGTATTTCACCATCTCTCAACTCCTTGTGCCCTGCTTAGCTAGTGCCATTAGATGAGGGTGTCCTCCATGTGTGGTATGGACGTCAGATTCTGGCCTCCTCAAGTTCACAAGGATAAACAACCTTTATACTCTAATCCCAATACAGGAGAACTAGGGATCCATACCACCACAAGTGATCATTGGGAAGCAATCCAATCATGGCGTGAAAGCAAATTGGCGGGTGGCGGTGTGTCCATGCAACAGGATATACTCCTGAGTATTTTTCCACAGAGCACTCACGTAGAGTGTCAAAGGAGCACGTCAGATCTTACACAATTAAAACATCCAAATCATTGATAATATTATTTATGCAAGTAAATCTAGGGCACAGTTATCGATATTCTTTAATGGATAACAGAAGATAGAGGCAAATTAAGGTGCTTCACAATTCTTGTAGTTTATTATTTTGCTTTTTGATTGGTAAGTGGTTGTCGTATATACAATTCGAAGTAAAATTTAAAAAAGGCTTTGGACATTTCTCAGTGTAACTATTAGAAAAATCTGGTGGCTTGGGTTGGGGAGGGGAGAGAAGGGGAGCAAGCTTGGCTGGCGTGTGGGCTCTCTGGATCAAGGGAGGGGCCGTCCAGTTTTGGAAGCCGGGGTCTCAGCGGGCAGGTGGGGCAAAACTCAGCTTTGGCAACTGGGGTCTGCTGGCATGGTGGGGGAGGAAGGGCATGCTCGGGGTTCTCTGGGCGGGGGACTTGTGCTCTAGCCACGTGGGTTTCGGAACTCAGCTGAAGCGGCAACGCAAGCAGAAGAGTAAGTCAGGGACTATAACCCGCTCCCATGCGCTTACCGCAGACCCTCACGCCACCACCTCATGGTCTCCTCCTCCCTCTACATGTGCCGCCCAAGACCTCCACCACGGTAAGTACTGATACACTATCAGTCCCTGCTTGCAAGCAGACCCCCTGTCACCCATCTTCACCTGCTGCTGGTTAGCGCTCTCCTGCTTTTCTCCACAGGCCACCGCTTCCTGCTGCTCAACCCTCCTCGTCCCCACTGTCCAGCACGTCATCCTCCCTCCCGTCGCAGACACTCCCTATGCGCACACTCGCTCACCCGTGCTGCTATATTGCTCACGTCCTTACTCACTCCAGGATCCCAGCCACTGCTTGCCTCCTCACCGCCCTGCAGCTAACTGGCCCTCATAATGTGTCGCAAGCCAGAACACACCCACCTCCTCACTCTGTGCTGGTTCACCATGTGCCTCTTCCCCTGGCAGGTCCCCCTGTCAGCTGGGCCACCTACCCCGCCTACTGCTGGTCTACGCTGATTCCCACTCTGGCATTAGGTGCAGAATGGTGGGGGGGAGGGCAACAAGGACGTTAAAATTATGACACTCAGCTTGTTTAAATCCAAGGATACAGCTTCTTCTCTGACGTAAGCAGTAAGAGGGCGTCCACCGACCCAAGGTGCCTTAGAAGAGTCGTCTGTGGGTACCCTCAAGCCTTTCATGCCCCCGGGGAGAGCTGAGCAAAAGAAACCAAGGAAATTGCTGTTGCCCGCTAATTAAGCACGATACCGAAACCTCCTTAGGTAACAGCAAAAAGATCGCAATCTTGTTCTTAAAAAAGGAAATTTTTATTAAAACAAAGAGAAAATACATCTGATTAAGACTTAACTAGCGCTTAAGAAAAATTACAAAATTAATGCAGCTAGCTCTCTTGAGGTTATTTAAAAGGTTACAGAGAAAAAAAAGCATCTGGGTTGAGAGAGGAAGTCAAGCGCAATAAGAAATAAACAAGACCCAGTTTGCGTCGTTCTAGACATTGCCTGATTTATTTAATATGGGGGTGTCAGATAAGTAGATTAGGTAATTAGTATAATTGAGAGCTTTTCATACTGTTTTAGCTATCTTACAGGCATTACTCTGCCTTGTTCATCTTCCCGAGTAGAAACAACGACACAAAGGGAAGTTCCGCCTCCCCCCCCACATTAAAAGAAATTTGTTTTCATTGGGTGTTTTGGTCAGGGTGCACTGCCTTTTCTTTACCTGGGGACTTTTTAACTCTTTACCAAGGTAAGCAAACAGAGCAGGGGTCCCCAATGGACAACAGCCTGCCAAAATGCTGCTGAACAAGTGCTAAGTCAAGGCAGGCGCTCCGCTGAGAATCCCGTTTTTGGCTGCGATGCTCTTATGTTGCGCTTCACAGCAGCATTTTGGCAGCTGCTTGTCTGGTGGCCAGGTCTTCTGCAGCTAGTGTCCGACCCACCACGGAATAAGGTTGGAAGGACATGTTTGCATGTCAATGTTCAAGAAGTCAAACGTTAGAACAGGCAGTGTATGTTATTTAGACATGCTAAGCTGGTTGAAGTTAAAGCCATGAAGCCATACACTAATTGCTGCAGATCAGTTTAATTTGCAGCATGAACCTAAAGATACGATAACTAATGGCATCATATCTGGATTTTTTTAAACGAACCTTACTACTGGAATTTCTAGTTGTACAAGTTTGTTGTGGATATATATGTATAATTGTCAGCTTTATTAGGCTGTGTTAATTGCAGTTAACTCATGGCGATTCAACTATAAAATTTACATTGATTAAAAGAAATTAGCAATTATGGCCTGTTAAAACAGAGAATATCAATTGAAATTAATATTTGGAGAGTTTTCTATATTTTCAAATTGATTGATTTCTATTAATACACAGAAAAAAAGTGTATAGACTGCACTGTTTTTTATTAAATACTGCACTGGTAAAAATGATAAAAGAATACTGTATTTTCCATTTTCAATTCACTCAGACAAGTACTATATTCTCAGTCAAAACCAGCTGTAAGATGGGTTAAGGGTTGAGAATGATAAAATGTAGTAATTAAGGGTAAAAGGTCTGTCAGGTAATTAAAAAGATGTAATCAGTAATCTGCGTCCTATTCAGCTCATGCTCAGACAAACAGGTTGGTTACAATTGCAGGAGATGATGGTGCTACAAGTCTGGTTTAAATATCCCTGAAGTGAGAAACAAAGTATTCACTATGGCTTTTGTAGCGGATTGAAAGGTATTTAATACAGAGCGCTAAACATTCATATTCCCTTCATGATTTGGCGCTATTCCGAGGACATGTTCCAGGCTGATGAATGCTCATTAAAAAAAAAACACATTATTAAATTGTGACTGAAACCTTGGGGGAGAATTATATGTCTCCTGTGTTTACCCTTCTCCATCTTTTTCATTTATGAAGTTATGATGAGACAGCCATGTTGGTCATTTTAATGACACTTTCCTGCAGATTTGACAAAACACAAATGAAGTACGACATGAGATTTGTAAAGATAGATACAAGCACTCATCCAAGGTTTAAAAGTCGAGGGACTTGAGTGTGTAGGTAGTTCACCACGTTTTCATTTGCTTAAGTAGCAGAGAAAGCTTTTTCGATATTGAGAACTAAGAGCTCATCGAACAAAACCGCGCGGAAGAAAAGAAAATCAAGACGATCTGTAGTAGCTCTATTGATCAGATGAGAGAATTGAACTTGCATTATTGCACTCTGATGGATAAACTATAGGCTTTGGATTAGTTAATTAAGACCCCAGAAATCATCATCTTCAGCACTTAATAGCAATCGTTTATGGAAATGGGGTGGTTGAAGCATTGAAGGCACATATTTAACGTCATGTCACTGTCGAGATTTCATATGTACTTTGGGAGAACTGGTCTACTCGCAGTTGCACGAAAACCCGTTTCATTCAGTATCAGGATATCATAATGTACTTTGTGATAAGTAATTATTCTGCAAATTGTACCAATTGTTTGTCTGACCCATTGGCTGATGTAGGACTGAGTGTATTGTGATTATCTTTGTTAAGTGTTTACATATAGTATATTGTTTAGTTTTTTTATCTTATAAATGTATACTTAGACTTAACTTATAACTGCCGTTTGTAAAACTGGTGTTGATTTGAGAATGTGATTTAGAATATCATAAGAATGTTCTTTTTTACTCTCTATTACTCATATGATTTGCTACCGAACTTTGCTGTATAGTTGTAGAGCAAAGTTACAGGATAAGATGAGGCCAAGGAGAATTTTATTAAAGCGGGAGAGCAAAAATGTCTCACTTGAGAATAAGATGAGAGTTTATAACACTGGACAAAAAATTAGTGAGGCTAAGGTGAGAGCAAGATATATAAGGGGAAGAAAGAATTCCTGCTGATCACAGCTCAGTGAGACTGGAGGCAATTGGACGAGAAGATACCACAATAATGTTGTGGGCGCCAAAGTAGGTGGGTGAGAGGATAGAAGATGTGCTGAAATCAAGCCAATAAACTTCCCTGAGACGAGGTAAGTGACTCGTATTACTGAAGAAACTTTGTCAGAGGCCTTGCTGTGGTATTTGGCGGATATTTATATACTGAATGTCAAATTCGCAACGCAAGTCTGGAAACTCTACCATTACAGCCTAGCTTGTGTTTAAGCCCTCTAATATAAGAATCATCAAGGACAACGAACACAGTGAGAAGACATCAATCATGGCGATGCTGAATTGCAGTGAACCGTGCTGACGGAGTAGAGGCTACTCAGTGGGCCTAATTGTGTTTTTGTGATATAACCTGTCATTTCTGGGGAGCGAGTTATGATCCAAATTTATTTTTACAGAACACAGTAATCATTGTGGGGTGAATTCTCATTCCCTAGATCCACTGGGGGCTTGCACTGATGGACTTATCAAAAGCATACGGGGTAAAGTCGGATAAGTTCATGCACAGTGAGCCAAGGTAATTGTTCTGTGAATACTGTGATCCACGTATGCAGGATGATGGATTCAGTAAATTCTGTATTTCCCGATATTAGGGATTCCTTCGTGGATCAAGCGTTTTCCGTGCTAAGCACGCGCGGATACAGGCACTCCGCTTCTAAAGTGACGGGACCGCAGGCGGACCTGCGTTTAACGATCCTTCTTGTCGACTGGGGGCCTGGACTTAGGCGCGAGTGCCGTTATGCTTTCGGCTGGATTTGTTCTGCTGTACAGCGCTGGTCGCGGTGCGTTGCACCTACAGCGCACCCGTGGATGCGGCTCGTGCAGGCTGAGGGGGGTCTCTCGAGGCCATGCGAACCCTGCGATGACTTGGTGCGAGGTATAGCGAGTCCCTAGGAGAAGCGCGCCTAGGAAGCCGCTCCACTTGGACGGCCTGAAGGCTCAGCCCGGGCGGCGGCGTCCTCACTACCACTTGCTCCGTCGTGCCCTTGGCCCTCCAATCGTACTCGTTCCAGCACCTGACCCACCATTGTGCGCTGCGAGGCGTGCGAGCTGGCGCAGACGCAACAAGCTTAGAGCGCCTGACTCGTGCGTCGAATCAAGTCCAGTTGACTACGGTCTGAAATACACTGATGCCAATCTCTGCTGTTGCGGTTTAAGTGTGCGCACAGGGACGCGCGTTCTGTAGGGTGCCTTGCGGTTCTGCGACATTGTGCCCTGCGCGCATCCCCCTCTCCTTTCTCGTTCTTGCTCCTTGTAGCTCCGGGGGTCTCATGGCGGTCAGGAGCCGCGGACTTGCGCAGACGCACCTGGGCGTTCGGCGCTTGAGCGCTGCCTTTTCGGAGATGTCGAAGCAGCGTGAGTGGAGCGATTTAAATCTCGGCCCGAAGCTTTGGGGCTGGAGTCGCAAGAAGGGCGGCCGCGGTGGGGTCGGGGCGCGCGGTCGGGGCCGGGGTCGCGTGCGGGGCGCGCCGGGGGGTCCGCGCGGCTGGGCGGCGCCTGGCCGGGGCAGGACAGGTTAGTGGTGGCGGGGCGGTTGCAGTGTTTATCATCTCGGTATAGTGTACGATGGGTGCCTCGGTTTGGCTGGGGCCTGGAGTGCCGACGGTCGGATAGTGGCGTTGTTCTCATCGTACCCGCGGGCCGGGCGGTTTAATGTTTCACCGTCGCATGCGCCATTCCACAGGGTGAGTCTGGCGCAAGTGGGGCGAGCGCTCCCGTCCCGCGTGCGGGGGGCCGGCCGGCTCCATTCCTTTCCTTTGTTTCTGCGCGCGGCTAATTGCACCGGCGAGGCCGCTCCTCCCGGCGTTCCCCGGAGCGTGGTGCCGGAGGGTCGTGCGCTTCTCTTCGGGCTTTTACTCCCTTCGGCTTCGAACGATGGTCTTAGCGCGTGCCTGGCAGGCTCTTCTCGTACCATTTAGGTGCGCTCTGATCCTGCTGCGTGGCTCGCGTCCCTCATCTCGGGCTGCAGTTACCGTGCACTCGCGGTTCGACGCGGGCTTTGGCGCTGAGGGGGGCTGCGTGGGTCCTGCGGCGCCGCAGGCTGTGCGGAGTGAGAGGTCGCCGGCGTAGAGGCTAGCGATCTCCCCGCAGGCAGCGCACTGAATCAAGCTGCTAGCCGATGGAGCGGGGCGCTCAGGGTCCGGCAGGGGGGCTCGTCGCGCCTGAGCTAGCGTCCGTCTCCGGGTCGGGCCGACTTCAGCCTCTGGTTTATGTGCGAGCTGGCCAGGGAGCGCGGCTACTTTTTCCTCTCTCCATGCACTGACGCTTCCTGGCAGGACTGCTTGCACCGACGCGCGGGGCAGGACCCAGGCACGGCGTGGAAGAGCTGCCCGCCAGACCCTGCCGGGGAGTGTTCCAGACGGTAGCCTTAAGTGGATGCGGCGGCTTACTAACTTTTCTACTCAATTGCTTGACGGAGACCTGGCATCCACTTTCAGCATGTGCGTTTCGAATATATTCCCTTGAGCATGTGCTGGTGGGTTTTTGAAAAGGTAGCCACAGGCTGACAACACTAACGTGAACGGGCGTTGTGTTAATTTCTTGATTAGTGTTTACTTTAATACCATCGTGGGTTGCCGGCTGCGGCTGTCCATAATGGATGAACCGTTAGTGCGGTGTTAAGGGGAAGCTTTTTCCTTACGTTGTTGCATAAATTGATCTGTTGGTGGGTTAATGATTATTTTGTCTTCGAGCAGTTAGTCGTGTGTTTAATTTGAGTAGGCTTACTTCTTTCGTTCATTTTGTCCATTAGTTATATTCATTTTCCTTCTGGCAGTTTGGACACTTAGAAGGCCAAAGTTGATTTTTATTATTTGATTGACTCTCTCTACTATGAACTGAGTGGTGGAATTATGTTTTTACTATTTATGATGAGGGGCTGGAGCTCTATCAGCTTAGATTATAAGACACTTAAAACTTATTTCCTGATATACACACTTATACTTCAGAAGTTGTTCCTGAAGTAAAGAATTTCGAGCCCTCTTGAAATCAGTTGTATCTGTGAAAGTATAGGGTTCAACATACCTCAGGTGTAGTTTCTGGAATAAGATGAGGGTATTTAAGAAAAAAAGTTAAGAAGATTAATGAGAAGAACAAGCCTTAAATGAATATTGCAAACATAGGTTTTATCTTGTGCTGCTTTCTTCTGAATTTAAATCAGATGTTTTTTGTACTGAACGTTTGGTTAATAGAAGAGATATCATAGATTATCAAGAATAATTTTCAGGTAGGGATACTTTTAGCCAGATGTCAAGTAGTTGAACATTTAATTTAACATAGCTTGCTTTTTAAGTTAATCTACGACATGTCTCAACATTCATTGAGACTTTCAACCGAATCAGATTGACGAGAACTAGATGATATTTGAATAGATCTCCAGTTCTTGTCAACTTTTTTGTGTGGTCAGCTCAACATCTAATTGAGGTAGTCTCCTCGAATGACTGTTTCAAAGGAATGGTTATTGGAAAGGTCTTCAACTGGGGGCTAGGATCTCAGGGGTTACAAGGTACATGGGGGGGGTGATTGGAAGCTGTCAGCCTCACATACAAAACCTGTTTTACATCAGCATTTTATAATGGTGTTATAATTAAGAACTATTTAATACATTTAATGGGGGGTCGGATGGAACTTAAGCTTGCTATAGTAAAAGAGTACAGAGTACAAAAGTTTTTGAGAATCCATGTGTTGCTACTGAGAAGGGAGTCTGACACTGCAGGTGTAGAATTTTGTCCTCAGAAAAGTGACGAAGCGAAGTAAAGAAGGAAGTCAAGAGAGTCATGCAACTCTCCCAGACATTGTTTTCAGGTGCTAGGGCTAAGCAGCAAGAGAATGTAAATCATTGTGGGAGGAAGAAGATCTGGGGGAACCTGCTTGTGTCTACCCTGTGTCTGGCTCTAGCAGCTAAGTCGGTGGCTGGGAAGTGCATTCGCGCACTTTATTTAGATCCAGCCGATCCGGTGCTGTTGTTGGAGCAGAGGAGTTTCATAGGTGATTAGTGAAGCACTTGCAAAACTGGCTCAATACGCATGGAGCTAAGAAGTGTGGGATCACCTGTACAGACGCTTCATCTACCGCACCCTTGTGCATCTCAATCTCTCCCCTAATACCAGATCCTCCTGTTCAAGCTTCTGCACTCTGAGATCCTGCCCCCCAAAGCCCGTCGCCCTGCACCTGGCCTACCCCCAAACTTCATCAAAGGATCCCACTTCACGAGCCGCAGCCACTTCATGGATATCCCTCAGAGTTCCATTACCAGAGG
>NW_027426213.1:13219-18390 GCF_003597395.2 Chelonoidis abingdonii
GTCAGTGTTGCACTCTGGGATACCGCCCGGAGGCCAATAACGTTGATTTCCGTCCACACTAACCGTAATCCGAACTGTTTATATTGAATTTAGTGCTACTCCTCTCGTCGGGGTGGAGTACAGAAATCGATTTAAAGAGCCCTTTATATCGATATAAAGAGCGTTGTAGTGTGGACGGGTACAGCATTAAATCAATTTAACGGCCATTAAATCGATTTAAACGCGTAGTGTAGACCAGGTCTGGGTCCTACATAAACTCAGCCACCTGGCAGTGACTTTGGGCTGTACCTCACAGACACACTAACCTTGCCAGATGGTGCTCTGCTGCCGGGAGGAATAAATGCAGCGCATAGGCTAGTGCACAACAGCCTGTCTGGTGCCAATGAGCTAGGGTGACCAGACAGCAAGTGTGAAAAATTGGGATGAGGGTGGGGGGTAATAGGAGCCTATATAAGAAAAAGACTCAAAAATTGGGTCTGTCCCTATAAAATTGGGACATCTGGTCACCCTACAATGAGCGCTCTGAGGGCCATAAAACCAGTGCTGTGCAGGAGTCACTACACCCGGATCTGGGAACCCCTGAGTACCTCCTGGTGTAAATGCACGGTGCCTCAGGCCAGGTCTGCACTATAACCTCACAATTGGTGTGCCCATGCTGCTCAGCCATCGCCCTCTGCGACTCGGTCCTCCCAGCCTAGCCTCTGGGGTGGACAGCGCTATGTGGGCGGGAGGGTGTCTCCACACACACAGCTCAGGCCGCTCGCGGAGGTGGTGTAACCACGCTGACGGGAGACGCTCTGCCCGTGGTGCAGCAATGTCCTCACTGAATGCCACAGCGGCTGGGTTTCGAGTGCAGACCTGTCATGCATACCCCTTTGGGCAGCTCTGCAGGCACTGGCTTTGGACTAGCAGCTGTGGGAGTTACTGGGGTGGGGCTACCTGCAATTTGTGGCTGGGGGATTGTCAGCTTTGAGTTCAGGGAGCGCCCCTCTCTGCCATACTGCACACAGGTGCAAACAGAACATGGTTATTGATGGTCACGCTCATTCCAGACCAGCAATCCGAGTCAATCGCACTCCCTTGTTACTGACGGAAGCAACGGAAGCAGAGCTGAGATCGGCTAAGTGCCACCCACCGCCAGGGAGATACTCACGCCTGTGTGATAAATAAGGCGGGGGGCAGGGGGAGCTCCCTTTGATGGACACCCAGCCAGTCAGTTAGCTGTAAAATCCCTCTTGGTGGCTGTTCTCTACTTGCTTTACCTGTAAAGGGTTAAAAAGTCCCCCAGGTAAGAAAAAAAAGGTGGGCACCTGACCAAAAGAGCCAATGAGAAGGTAGAACTTTTTAAAATTGGGAAAGAAACTTTCCCTTTGTCTGTTGTTCTCTCTGGGCTGCAGGGACATGGAGCAGCAATGCTATAAGCAGGAATGCTGTGTAAGGTTTGAACCAGGTATGAAAAATTATCTTCCATACCTGGAAGGAATCACTGGGACAGGGAATGTTTAGATAAACACGATCAGGTTTATTTCTTTATTTTGTCTCATGGATCTCCTCTGTGCTAACCCCAGATGCTTTTGTTTGCTTGTAACCTTTAAGCTAAACCCCCAAGAAAACTATTCTGGGTGCTTAATTTTTGGAATTGCTCTTTTAAAATCTAGCAAAAGCCTAAGTTCCAGATGTATTTTCTTTCTTTTTTATTTTTAATAAAATTTACTTTTTTAAAGAACAGGGTTTGGATTGTTGTGTTCTAAGAGATTTGTGCCTATGCTGTTTGATTAGTTGGTGACAACAGCTAATTTCCTTTGTTTTCTTCTTGGCTCTTCCCTGGAGTGGGGGTGAAAGGGCTTGAGGGTACCTCACAGGGCAGAATTCCCAAGCGCTCCTTCCTGGGTCAAAGGGTTTTTTTTTGCATTTGGGTGGTGGCAGCATTTACCAAGCCAAGGTCAGACAGAAGCTGTAAACTTGGGAGTTTAATACAAGCCTGGAGTGGCCAGTATTAATTTTTAGAATCCTTGCAGGCCCCCATCTTCTGGGCTTGGAGTCCCAGAGTGGGGAATCGGCCTGCAACGTAGCTCACTTTGAGGGGCCCCTTCTATGCTGTAGCCTCCCACAGAACAGTAGGCCGTGGTCTCTGCTAGGGAGCCGTTGGTGGCGTTCTCCATAGGGCAGTGAGGTACTGCACAACTGCCTCAACTGACTTAGGGCGAGTAGAAGCATAGCATGTCTGTGCCAATGAATGAGGCATAGTGCTCAGGAAACCTCCCCTCATTCCCTCCCACTCACCCTCTGAATATTTCCCCTAGTGGCTGAAAAGGACCAGTCTGGCCCACCCAGTTAGGCCAGGCCCAGAAACCATCTGCCCAGTCCAGGCCCCCAGAGTGCTGGCCCACCCAGATGGACCTGGCACTAGGCCCAGAAATCATAGATTATTAGGGTTGGAAGGGACCTTAAGAGGTCATCTAGTCCAACCCCCCTGCTCAGAGCAGGACCAATCCCCAAATGGCCCCCTCAAGGATTGCACTCACAACCCTGGGTTTAGCAGGCCAATGCTCAAACCACCAAGCTATCCCTCCCCTCACAAAGGTCAGTCCGCCAGGCCTGGGCCCACAAAAAGGCCGTCCCCCGATATCCTTGGTGCCAAGTATCAGTCCATTTGTTACTGCTTTCATAGCCCAGCCAATCTGAGAAGGCCTCAGTGGGAGTACCACAAACCCATGCCTGCTCTGTATACCTACCAGAGAGATGTGTGGTTCTCAACACCTCCATAAGCAGCCCAAACTCTACACTCAGTGCAAATATTGCATTGGGTGAGAACAAAATGGAGCCTTCAGCTGCTGATATTGGAGAGAGGGAAGCTGTTTTTTCTAGTCCTCACGCAGTGCTGGCTACCTGGAGAACTTGTGTGTGCAAAACTCAGCTACTTGTGTGCATGAGCAAACAGGAACAGCTCAGTTCAAGAAGCCCTTGTCCCACTTCCCCCATCACTCACAAAGTGCCACTCTGGGCCCATTTCCAAGACAAATTGCTAGTGATAAGGAAGCCGTTTGCACAAAGAATGGCATCTCTTCAGTTGCTGGAAAAGCAAAACATAACTGATCTGAAAAGAGAATGGCAGATATTCAACTGCAGGAGCTAGAAGCTAAGGCAAAAGTGGACAGACTGAAGCTCGAGCTCAAAAGAATAAAGAAACAACAGGAACTGTATCATCCTGAAAAGCCAGCTCCTCTCAACGACAAAGATGGGGATAGAATCTGTCCAGTTTGGAACAGGGTTGGTATGTTGTTTAACTCTAAGCAGTTGTCTGTGTATAACGAAATTTACCTCATCACTGTCTCCTTTTATGTAAATGCTTTTACTGTGAGCTCAGGTGAAGGTAACCCCATAAGTTGTGGAGAGGATGTAAAAATCAATGGTAAAAGCTGTTTAGGGCAAATTACAGCTGCTAACATCACTCTTGTTAAAGCGGATCTTGTCAAAGAGGAAGATTGTTCACCAGATAAGAGTGAACACTGTAATCCTCTATGAGTTTACTGTGAGGGTATTCTACGCTACGAAATTATGTCGATTTTATAGAAGTTGATTTTTAGAAATTGATTTTATACAGTCGTTTGCATACGTCCACACTAAGTGCATTAAGTTGGTGGTGTGCGTCCTCACTACCGCGGCTAGTATCAACTTACAGAGCGGTGCACTGTGAGTAGCTGTCCCACAGTCCCTGCAGTCTCTGCTGCGCTTTGGAATTCTGAGTTAAGTTCCCAATGTCTGATGGGGCAACAACTGTCACGAGTGGTTTTGGGTACATGTCGTCAGTCACCCGTCCCTCTGTGAAAGCAATGGCAGACAATCATTTCACGCCTTTTTTCCTGGGTTACCCATGCAGACGCCGTAGCACGGCAAGCTTGGAGCCTGCTCAGCTCACCGTCACTGCTGCTGTTGCAGGCCAGAGGCTTCTCCTTCAGGCTGCTCTTCCAGACGGCAGCACTGCGTGGTTGCACCTACCCCAGCCTACCCCTTGCTCCCATGGCTCATGAAGCCTGGGCAGAAGTAAGGAGCAGTTCAGCTATAGACTGAGCAAGTGCCGCATGGTGGTAGAATGTGCCTTTGGATGTTTAAAAGCTCGATGGCGGTGTTGAGCAGACTTCAGCGCAACCAACATTCCCATTGTTATTGCTGCTTGCTGTGTGCTCCATAATATCTGTCAGAGTAAGGGGGAGATGTTTATGGTAGGTTGGGAGGTTGAGGCAAAGCACCTGGCTTCTGATTTTGAGCCGCCAGACACCAGGATGATTAGAAGAACACAGCAAAGTGTGCTGTGCATCAGAGAGGCTTTGAAAACCAGTTTCGTGACTGGCCAGGTTTCGGTGTGACAGTTGTGTGTGTTTCTCCTTGATGCAAACCCGCCCCCTTTGTTGATTTTAATTCCCTGCAAGCCAACCACTCTCCCCCCTTCGAAATAGAGTAACTATTCTTTTGAAACCATGCATTCTTTCTTTATTATGAAAAAAAAAATGAGATAAGGACAAGGTAGCTTGAGTGGGGTAGGGGAGGAGGGAAGAACAAAGCCACACTGCTTATTGTAGCCACACTAAAAATCAAACTGTTTGAATGACAGCTTCTGTTGCTTGGCCAGCCTCTAGAGTGGAGTTGCTGGTCCCCGGAGCATCCGCCCCGGCGTTCTTGGGCCTCTGGGCTAGAGTTTTCCAGGGCCCCTGGAGCGAGTGATGGACCCTGCTCCAGGGACCCCACAAAACTCTCATGGGGGCCCCTGCGGGGCCCGAGCCCTGGGGCAAATTGCCCCACTTGCCCCCTCCAGGCAGCCCTGCATTGCGAGTGCATATTTTTTTGCCTTCTAATCTGCGATAACCTCCGGGATGGAGATGATAGGGGGAGCGTAGAAACATTCTACGCTCTACGATTCTGGGGGTCTGCATGGTCACCTGTGCAACTGAGTGCTGCTGAACTCACCACGCTGACCAAATGGGAAATGAAATTCAAAAGTTCCTGGGGCTTTTCCTGTGTACCTGGCTAGTGCATCGGAGTTCAAAGTGCTGTCCAGAGCGGTCACAATGGAGCACTCTGGGATAGCTCCCGGAGGCCAGTGCCATTGATTTGCATCTGCACTACCCCAAATTCAACCCAGCAAGGTCGATTTTAGTGCTACTCCCCTTGTT
>NW_027426214.1:0-1360 GCF_003597395.2 Chelonoidis abingdonii
GGCCTCGTCTCTCCCTACTCGGCCCCCCCCCGATCTCTGGGAGGGGAGGAGCAGAGCAGGGCAGGGCAGGGCTGGGGGCCAGGACTCCTGGGTTCTCCCCCAGCTCGGGGAGGGGCAGGGCTGGGAGCCAGGACTCCTGGGTTCTTCCCCAGCTCTGGGAGGGGAATAAGACTACGGGGTAGAGCGAGGGGTGAGGCTGGGAGCCAGGACTTCTGGGTTCTCCCCCCAGCTCTGGGAGGGGAGTGGGGCTAGGGGCAGTGGTGAGCTGGAGCCGGTTCCCACCGGTTCTTGGGATAGAGGAACCGGTTGTTAAATTTAGAGACCCTTTTAGAACCGGTTTTATGGAACGCTTCACGAATTTGCGTGTCATCCTTGCACAGGGACTATGCTAATCTTCTCTGTATCGTTCCAAAGGGCTTTTAAATTTAACAAAAGCTCTAGGAGTTCCCTGCCCTGCCCCCTGCCCCAGCTCACCTGGCTCCAGCTCTGCCTCTGCCTCCTCCCCTGAAGGCTCCCCCTCCGGGCTTCCCGCCAATCAGCTGTTAGCGCGGGAAGCCTGGGAGGGCTGAGAAGGAAGTAGCAGCTTCCGGCAGGTGAGCTGGGGCGGGGGTACGAGGAGGGCTCTAGGCAGTGCGCAGCTTCGGGCCAGCCCCCGGCCTTGACTCTGGCCGGCTGGGCGGCGTGGATCTGGGCCAGCCCCGACTTTGACTCCAGCCGGCTGGACGGCATGGCTGCGGGCCGGCCTCCAACTCTGACTCCAGCCGGCCAGGCAGCGCTGCTCCGGGCTGGCCCCCGGCCCTGGGCCAGCCCCCGACTCTGGCCTGGCCCTTGACTCTGGGCCTGCCAGTGACTCCGGCCCCCAGCTCTGGGCTGGCCCCCAGCCCCAACTCCAGGCCGGCCAGCAGCTTCGCCCCCCAGCTCTGGGCTGGCCCCCAGTCCCGACTGCGGGCCAGCCCCCGATTTCGGGCTGGCCAGTGACTCGGGCCCGGCCCCCAGCCCCAACTCTGGGTGGCGTGGCCCCCATCTCCAGGCAGCACGGTAAGGGGAGCAGAGAGCAGGGAAGGGTGTTGGATAGAGGGTGGGGGGTGGAGTAGGGTCAGGACTCGGGGCAGTCAGAGGGCAGGGAACAGGGGAATTGAATGGGGGCAAGGGTCCTGGGGGGGGCAGTCAGGAAGGACCAGGGGTTGGATGGGGTGGTGGGAGGCAGTCAGGGGCAGGGGTTCCAGGGGCAGTTGGGACAGAGAGAAGGGTTGGATGGGGCAGGGGTGCCAGGGGGGCATCAGGAATAAGAGGAGAGGTTGGATGGGGCAGCAGGGGGCAGTTAGGGGATAGGGAAGAGGCATGGATGCAGCAGGAGTCC
>NW_027426215.1:0-1370 GCF_003597395.2 Chelonoidis abingdonii
CCCAGTGGAGGTTTATGGCAAGATCACGCTGGTGCTTGAAGTTCTTCACAAACACTTGTTGAGTAGGTAGTTCGCTCCCTGAGAATTAGCGCGAGATGCTGCTCTCCACAGCTGGCTCATCTAACTGTTGTGGAGAGCTCTTGGAATGTCTAGCAGTAAAACAGCACTGGTTTCTGCCAGGGAGCCGCTGCTCTCTGTAATGCTACTATGGCAGTGCTCTGGGATGGTCTGTTGTAGCTGAGTGAGGCTTTGCAATGCTTGGGCAGCTTCGAACACTGCAAAACTGCACTTGGTTCCCTCTCCTTTGGGACCCTTTAATCTTCCCAGCTCTGTTGTGCTTCCTCACCGTGGCTCTGCAGACTGTCTTACCTCATTGTTCCGTGACAAGTGTGTGGTTTATGGGGAGGGCACTGATACTACAGGAAGATGGGAATTCCTGAGTGAGGAGTCACTTCTTGAAGGCTTTTTAATTTCCTGGTCTCTTTGAGGGGGCAGCAAGCAGCACTGAAATGAGAAAGTGGGGTTTGAGTGACAGCATCTGCAGTGACTCTGAGCATTCAGGAGAAACCCATACCATGGAAATGAAGCACAAAGAGTATTTAGCGTGTAGGCCATTGAAGAAGTGCTTTATTTCTCTGTAGAAAGAGTTGTTCTCAGATGACCAGTATTGCTAAATCATTGCTTTGTGAGAAGCTCTGGGGAACTTGAGGAAAAAAGCTAGAATGCATGATACAATCTGCGGGAAATCCTGTATGGGACCAGTCACGGTGGAGGATCTCTTCACAGAGCGTGAATGAGGCACATTCCAGGCACTGAGCAAACTCACAGGGGACACAGGTTCAGTCTACCTTTAAAATCTGTTAGTGGCTCAGGAGGCAGGGAATTCCTGTACATGGCCCGAGACCAGAGAACATCCGATGAAATGGAACCATTGACAGTTCCGGTTCTGAGCTCACAAGGGGGTGTGGAAGGGATCGAGAGCTTTGCCCCCTGGAGCATAATTCAGAACCCATTTGTGTTCTTTCTTTTGAATCCAGATGTGTCTCTCGATGTGTGTGGGGAAAATGAGAAGGACTCCAGAGTGGTATTGGCAGAGATGCTGGGTGACATGGTCTGGGAGGAGGTATCTGGCTGCCTCATTCAGGAATGTCTGGTGTACTCGATTCCAGCAAACAGCAGCAAACTAGAGCAGTACGTCGAGGTAAGACTCAAAGCGTTTCAAATCCATGCAACGTAAAGCCTGGAAAGGCAGATTCTGCAATAACTGGAATTGTCTCTGATCTTTATCCTCTGCCACAATGGGAACTTTCAAAGTCAGTCTCTGCCTTAAGCAGTGTCTCATAGTCCTTCGGTGCCAGTAACGGTGCAAT
>NW_027426216.1:0-1314 GCF_003597395.2 Chelonoidis abingdonii
GTTCATGGTAACCTGGTTGCAAGCCAGGAATTTAATTAAGGGGACAGAGATGGCCATTCCTACTGGGCTGTTTGCCTGTTGCTTAAAAGAAATCCTTCTTTGCAGGTAGCCAAGCGGGGGGAGGGTAGAGGGGGGGTAATGGGGCTAAGCTTTTTCGCGTTTGGCTATCAGGGATCTTCCCTGCTACCAACCACACGATGGGAGGGGAAGTGGGAGTGATTAGCAGTGATCTTCCATGATACCAGCCATGCGGTGGGGGAAGGGGCAAAGAGATCATCCTAGAGGACTGGATGGAGGGGGAGTTTGGTTTCTGCTGCTGCACGTTAACAGGAAAGACGCAGCACTCAACAGGCTTTGCTTGGTATTTGGGAAAGGAAGACGCTGGATATATGAAGGCTGCAAAAGCCGAAAGGCAATGGCTTACCATAGCTGCATGCAAGTTGAATTCTGATGCCCGGACCTGCGTCTGTGAGATCTCTAACACCAGAGCCTCAGGCACTCAATATTAAGATGCAAAATGCTACCTGGTAGTGAAATCACATGTGCTATGTAAGGTGAGTAATGTTGTTCACTGTGAAAGAGTATAACCATTGTTCTGTAAAATGTATCTTTTAAAATGTTTCTCTCCCTTTTTTACCTCCCCCATGCAGCTGCAAATTTTTCAAGCCTCCCTACTCCATCCTGAAGGCTAGCTCAGATAAGGCAGAGGAAAAAAAGACGCGAGATTAAATGTTCTTGGAAATCATGGAAGTAACCTACAATGAAAGAGCTCATCTGAATGAGTGGAAGGACGTAGTATCAAATTACAGGAAAGATGCCAGCGAATGTGAGGCCAGGAGGAATGAACGTGATGAGAGGTGGCGGCAGGAAGATCAGAGGAGGCATGATGCAACGCTGGGGCTGCTGCATAATCAAACTGATATCCTCCGAAGTCTGGTGGAGCTTAATGAACAGCAGCAGGGTCACAGAGTGCTGCTGCAGCCCCTCTGTAACCACCCCCACCATATCTTCCTCACCCAGATGTGTAAGAATGCATGGGGGAAGGCTTCGTGCACCCGCCCACTCCACCCCTGTGGATAGCCCAACCAAAATGCTGTCATTCCATTGAAATGTTTTTAGTGGTCTTTTCCTTCCTTCCTATCCTCTTCCCAAACCACACCCAGAATATCTTGTCAGTTCTCTCCCTCTTTTTATAATGACTTTTTAATAAAGAATACATGATTTTTAAACGATAGTGACTTTATTTCCTTAAGCAAGCTGTAATCGAAGGGGGAAGGTTAGTTGCTTACAGGGAATGAGTCAATCAAGGGGGGT
>NW_027426217.1:0-6141 GCF_003597395.2 Chelonoidis abingdonii
AACCCTCATTAATTTGAATATATTTATACACCTCTACCCTGATATAACATGACCCGATATAACATGAATTCAGATATAATGTGGTAAAGCAGTGCTCCAGGGAGGCCGCGCTGCGCACTCCAGTGGATCAAAGCAATTTCGATATAACGCGGTTTCACCTATAATGCAGTAAGATTTTTTGGGGTAGAGGTGTATATTCCTAATTTCATCTTTTTTTTTAAAATCTATATTCATATGTTGAGAGACATGTTGCATTTGAATTTCCACTATGGTTGCCCCATACTGCCAATGGATTCTGTGTGCAAAGCCAGCTCAGAGCCAAGGAGAGGATCCCCAGATGTAGGCAGATCCTACAGTAGCATAGAGCCAGCATAGTGGATCTTATACAAGGCCCTTGGTCTGGCACAGGGGATATGGCAGTTCATACTGAAAATACATCAAATACTGCAAATGATTTATGAGCAATTCACAGACTGAAACATGTTCACGTATAACACTTGTAGAATAATTTAAAATAATGAATTAATGGAGATTGTGGTCTGTTTGTGGTTAACTAACAAACAGAAAAATAAGGGCAAAGTCAGCAGCTTTCCTACACTGCCTGTGGGTAGTTTTGCTCAGCTCTGCCTTATGCCTGATCTTGTTTTTGTCATTAAGAGCTTAAGTGTCTTGTTTTGAGCACTGGCTGTTTTGGTCTGTTGTCTTGTAAATGTGGGTGAGGTGAGTTCAATTAGCTGTAGGCTCCCATTTTGGAGTTTTCTTTAAGATTATTATTCCTGGGTGGGGAAAACTCTTTACATCACCCTAGTCATGCGCTTTAATGGGGTACTGATGTAATTTACTCTCACTTTATGGCCTCTTTACACTGCCAGAATGAAATAAAATGGCTTTTGTGTAAATAAGGTTCAGACGCCTAATGTGCAGCAGTGTTGCTCAACCTCTTTAGATATCAGAGGGGTAGCTGTGTTAGTCTGTATTCACAAAAACAGTGAAAAGTCTGGTGGCATCTTAAAGACTAACAGATTATTCAGACTGATTGCTGGTCTGGTGTTCTCTGAAATAGCAAAGTTAATGTAATATTGACCTAGAATATTAGCATGGTTGATGCTTGGTGAGTGGTACCTTTTTTTTTCTCCTTTCAAATTCTCCTTCTCCCAACTCAACCTCTTCTCTCCCTGTCCTTTGCACTCCTCCATCTTCTGTTCTTCACTTTGTCTGCATTTCTCCTCTGTCTGTGGATACCGTACTCTTTAGTGGTAGTGGTGGCTGACGGCAGGGGTGCTTGGAAATTGATATAGTGGGGGGTGCAGAGAGCCGTTGAATGAAAAGGACCAAACCTGTAAACCCTGTAGTATATCGGAAACTTAAGCAGAGGATGTGGCAGCACCCCAGACCCCTAGTGACCAGCAACTTGGTTGGCTTAGCCCTGTTCACTCCCTAAGAGTGTAAGCATTCTTTGTGGACAACACCTGGAGGCCTATACCCTTGCTGCTGGAGGCCTGCATTCTGCAGACCTCCCCCAGCAGGAAGATGATGATGCAGTAACAGGCTCCAGGCAGGCAGTTAGTTGGAATTGGTGGATTCTTGAGGCCTTTAAACCACGTCCCGGAGAGCTGCAACGGCTCTGCATCACGTCTGGTCAGTAAAATGACGCAGATGGTCGCGCACCTTCTTGATGAACAGTGATTTCGAAAAAAGTCATCTCTGTGTTTCAAATGTCAACTCAAAATTTCATTTATCAACAAATGTTGTTGACCCAGCTCTGACAGATAATTCTCTAGTTATTTTTAAGTATGGAAATAATACGTTTCATAGCGCTAAAATAATCTGAAGGGGAAGGGAGATCATTAAAGTTGTGTTCTGCAGTTGTAATGGTTGGCCCCAAGGACATGCAGTATACTTTTTCGTTTTAAAAACTGCGTAATGTTATTCGAGCACGGCTAGCTGTTTAAAATATAATTATCCTGCAGGTTTCTGATTTAACCTGCACCCAGGCCAGCAGTGACTGAAACTTATTATAGATGGCATGATAGATCTATGGGTTGGAAGGGACCTAGAGATCATCTCTAGTCCATACCCATGCTCGCTGCCAAAGCAGGACCAATCCCAGACCTGTTTTAACCGTGGGGACCAGTTCCGTAAAGTGGCCCCTCCAGGAGAATCCAAACGCCTGGCTTTAAGCAGGCCAATGGCTGAAAACCACCTCGAGCTATCACCCTTCCCCTCTATTACCCTCGCATAGTTATTGATGGCTTATTTAAACAAGCAATGGCGTCAGTTTAGTTTCTCTAAGCCAGAATCTTTATAACAAACACATCTCTGCACGCACTGACAATAATCTAACACATTTGTAAGCAGTCTCAGCCAGAGGCCACGGACTGAAGGGAATCCAGGGAATGAAGCCACTCCATTTCATCTGGAACATGGCTTCTCCAGTCGAGGAATGCTGACAGGACATTGTGGGAAACATTTTTCACTTTTTGCTGCCCATGCGTGTACCTATTTGTGGATGAGCAAAAGACTTCAATTGCGCAAAACTGCCAGTCTTGCTACTTTTCGAAATCACTAAATTGGAGGAAAGAAAATAAGTAAATAAAGTCATGCATCCTTTACAGCTGGCCATTATATCAATTAACTAGCGCCATGAATAAAATGGAAGACATTAAATTACAAAGCAATTACTTACTTAACCACTAGTTACAACAGTTATCAGTTAGTCTGTTCAAGTAAGCATCCGACTCTATGAACTATAATTTCATACCACACTGTGCAGGAGCTGTTTGACCGAATGACTTTTTAATGACAAACTACTATATTTGTAATGATATTTGCTCTCTTTACCAGTGCAGTCAAATAATCTTCTCTAGTCTTCCTTCATTTTACACGATATATGTATGGTAGGAAAACTCTAGACCTCAGGATTGAAATGGTTTCCTTTCTATCGTTTTAAACCATGAATCCTATCTGGCATAGGTCTCCAAACAATGTCTGTCTGTGAGAAGATGCTCCTCATCAGAGTGTAATGACTATTCTGCGTGAAAAAGAAGAATGAAACTATACAATGTGTTTTAATTGTCATCTTATCCACATTCTTCCATGTCAAACTTAAGTTTTGATGCGTGTCCTGACAGCATCTGCTGACTTTTTGCATCGCCAGAAGCTGAACTTACGAAGAACGATTCGAATTATTCTTGAAAGTAATAAGTGTTTTCCTCTAGAGAGAGATGCATATGGAGTAATAATAGCCTTTCCAAGATTTTGACTAGATTGCTTTTGAAGGGAAAGATTGCTCATTTCAGTGTACAGTCAAACACTTTCTTGAAAGGTTTTCATGGCTAGATAATATATATATCTTTTGTTCCATTCAAGACACTTTATTCACTATTCATTTTTGGACATTGGAGTCAATTACATAGCCACTTAGAAGCCACCTAGAGGGCATTCGTGGGAGCAGTTTTATAAAAAGAATGACACACAATGCAAATTTCTAACTAACTGCTGCGTGCGATTGTCTTAGAAATTATATCAACAATTATGTGAGGCAAAACGACTTTACTTCAGTATCGACCATGCACATGTCCTTTTTTGTTTAAACCTGAAATGGGAATAAAGGATGCCCTGCACATAGGTGTCCATATCTGCCATTTTTGCATCATTGACTAATTCATAACTTCTGGCGCATGTTTGTCCAATATTGTCCTGCTCCGAATACATGGTTGCCACCCCAAATTTATTCACAGCAAGGTCAGAGCACTAAAACATTTCAACATATTAATTTGATCATTCTCTAACAACCATCTGCTCTGTTTCTCCTGAAAAGAGGACAACAAGGTGGGATTCCAAGGCTAAACTTGGATCTAAAACTAAAATGGCAGAGCCACTGGAAATGTTGATGTGGAATTTGTAGTAGGTTGTTATTAGGAGAGAGCGTACAGAAAATATGTTAGAATGTTTTGTTTATGTTTATTCATGTAATTCTATTATATATATTCTGACATAACAGATTTTGGCTTAAAGATGCCATAAAAGACAAACAAAACAAAAAACACCAAGTGTTTGAGGCAGATGCTGTTTAAAATTTAAACCAAATAGATTTTACATCTCACCATATCACATCTCTGTAAGCCAGCTCCCTGATGGCCCACTCCCCTGCAATCTGCTGTACTGAAATTTCATCTTGCACAGCAGACGATTCTGAGATTAAATGATCGGTGACTAAGCATGAGGGGGTTAGAAGCGCCAATTGGTTGGTGTTTGTTGTGGGCTCGTCGTTTCATGAATTCTAAGCAGTAGGTATTCGTAGGAGAAAGGCATGATGAAAAATACAGCACTTTTTCATAGCCACAGATGTGGTTAGCAGTATTAATATACATAGCATTCTTATTTGCTAATGGTGACCCTCAAATCATAATGCAGGGCTTGAATGATTGAAAATAACATATAGTGTTGTGGGTCAGTAAGCGTAACTTGTTACCTGTAAGCGCTTACATGCCTCCACCACACTGACATGTTTAGGAGTATCTTTCTCTTTTTTTATCAGTGCAGAAAAGGTCTCAGGTAAGACTTGGTTCGTCTATTGGCTGACACAATTTCCATTTTCAGTTTAACAGGAAGTAATTGCCCTTTCACTTACATACATAACATTTCTCATTCTTTGGAAGGGAAAGAAATGTTTTGATACATTTGACTCATAATATCATGAGAGGGAGGGGATAGCGACCAGTGGTTTGAGCATTGGGCGCACTGCTAAGGCTCCAGAGGCTGTGCGAGCTCAATCTTGAGCGGGGCCATTTAGGGATTTGGGGATTGGTCCTAGGCTTTCAGCAGGGGTGGACTAGACTATCTCCTGAGGTCCCTTCCAACCATAATAATCTATGGTTCTATTGGACAGGCAATTCATGGTTTGGCACAACTTCTGTATATAACTGTTCTGGCTTCTGTGCGAAGAACAAGAGCTGGTCAACATAGGTCACCTAATAAAGAGTTGGGAAAGTTTTAAACTTGTGTTTCATGAACCATTTGTCAACCATCCATTATCTGCTTCATCGTTCTTTTTGTTGTTGTTGTTTTTTAATTAAATAGTCAATGAATAATGCAAGCAAAGTATACAAAATTGTTATTCTGTATTTAAGCTTTCAAATGCTCACCAAAGACAATTTCCAATACATAGTTTTTGTGTCTGTTTTATATATTTTACCAAATTAAACAGACAAGATTCAGAGCTTCGCATATTGTTTGAATAAAGTAAATTCAAACCAAATATTCACCATTTGCCTCCAATACTTGACCAGTGTTATTAATCACAGCCTTCTTCATGTATCGTTATCATCAGTACTTGATGAAGTTTTACTATAGCTACAAGTTAATGTCATACCCCTCTTACATTGTAGTATTCAAGGTATTGCATTTTCCCGAACTTGTCCCTGGTTGTACCATATGACAAATGCTGCTAGAATGTGAACTTTGTCTATTTTGTTGCCTGATTATTATTGTTATTGTTTGTTTATGGTATCCTTATAGTGTGCTACACGCTTTCCAGACATTCAATAAAGAATGATGCTTGCCTCCAGGTGCTCACACTCTAAGGAAGGACAGATAAGAAGTTGGAGAAGGGAAACAACAAATAGGAAAATTTAAATATAACTTAGGCAAGGCAGAAGTGACTTTTTAAGGAGGATTTAAATGTGGGCTAGATAAGGGCTTTGTGAATGAGTACAGGGCAATTGAACAGTGAACAGGGGTTTCATAAAAGAAGTCATGGAGATGATTGTGTGAACAGCTGACAAATGTGCCAAAGTGGATATATTAGTGAAGGAAGCGGGTGGTGGCAGTGCAAAATGCAACAATGGAGGATAAGATGGGAGGAGGTAGAATTGTGTCAACCATTAATGATAGGGACAAGAAGTTTAAATATGATGAAATAGCCATGAAAGATGTGAAGAGTGTCATGATGAAATCAATGGGCAAGGAAGATGATTTTAGGGCTTGTCTACACTTGCAAATTACAGCTCTGCAACTTTCTTACTCGTGGGTGAAAAAACACCCCCCTGAGTGCAACAAGTTGCAGCGCTGTAAAGCACCAGTGTAGATAGTGCACCAGTGCTGGGAGTTACACCCCTCGTGGAAATGGTTTTTTTACAG